>NW_020191671.1:0-196943 GCF_002263795.3 Bos taurus | reverse complement strand
GTGATCATTGCATGATCAGCCACGTGAGCGTGCCATGATAGCCGAGATCAGTGACATGTCAGTCACGGATCAGTGCATGTTCAGTCACGGTGAACATGCAATGATAAGTACCCTGAATCAGTCGCATGATCATTATTGTCAGTGCATGATCACTCACGTGGACCATATTATGTTAGCTACGTGATCATTTCATAGATCAGCACTGGAGCAGTGCATGTAGCCACTGATCAATGCACATGATCAGTTTTCGGGAGCAGAGTAGATTCAGCCACTGATCTGGCACTGATAGCACGTGATCACTTGCATGATTTCTGTCACATGATCGTGTACGTGATCATCATGTGATCGTTGCATGGGGAAGTCATGTTGAATCAGTGAATGATTTATAGACGTGGTCAGTTGCATGTCAGTTTACGTGACAGGTCGTGTGACCAGCTACGGTGAACAGTGCATGTTCAGCCACGTGTCAGTGCCTGAATAGGCCCGTGATCATGCAAAATCAGTTCATGAGCAGTGTATGATCACGCACGTGATCCAGTGCATGATCAGTCAAGTGATACGTGTAGCTGATCAGACCACCATGATAGTGCATGATTATCACGTGATCATTGGCATGATCAGCCCACGTGTCACTTCTGAGTAGTCACGTGAATCTGTTGCATGACTAGGCACGTGATCAGTGTATGGATCAGCCATGATTCAGTGTATGATGCCAAACATTGATACAGCACATGATCAGTCACGTGAATCAGGTGCCAATGTCAGTCAGGTGATCAGTTGTATATAGCCACGTGATCACGCTATTGATCTACGTGATAGTGCATGATCAGTCACAGTGACCAGTACATGGTAAGCTTGTGAACATTGTCATGTATATCACGCTTAGACAGTGCATCAGAGCCACGTGATCAGTGCTGGATCAGTTCACGTGATCAGTGCATGCATCAGTCACGTGAAAGTGCCATGATCAATTCAGTGATCAGTGATGATCAGTCACGAACCGTACATGGTAGCTACTGAGCATGCTATGATCGGCCACTGAGCAGTGCATGATGAATTCGGGTGTTATGAATCAGCCACATTGATTGGATGTTGCCCCGTGAATCACTGCATGATCAGTTATATTATCAGTGTAATGATCATCACACGTGGTCAATGCATGGGCAGCACCTGATGGGTGTATTGATCAGTCACGTGTCCGGTCAATGTACTACAATGATCATGCGATCAACCACGTGAGTAGTACATGATAGCCAACCGTTGATAGTGGATATGATGTCACGTGATCAGTGGGTGAAAGAGTCATGTGCCCAGTACATGGTTAGCTGCGTGAGCATTGCCATGATTCAAGCACATGAGCAGTGCCATGATAGCACGTGATCAGGACATGATCAGCCACGTGATCAGTGCATGATCAGGTCACGAATAGTTCATGATCAAGCCACCGATCAGTGCATGAGGCAGTCATGTGTCAGTGCAATGACATTGACGTGATCAGTGCATGATCAGGTCTCGTGATCAGTGTATGATCAACCTCGTGATCAGTGCGGATAGCCAGGTAAATGAGCTGATAGCGATGATCACGTGCATTATCGTCACGTGATCAGTGTATGATCAGCCAAGTTCAAGTGCATGAGAGCAACTTGTCATTGCAATGATCGTTTACAGATCAGTGCATGTCAATTACGTGATCAGTGCAATGATCAGTCATGTGACCACGTACATGGTGCTGCGTGATCATTGGCATGATCAGCCACTGAGCATGATGATAGCCCGTGTCAGTGCAATGATCAGCCACGTGAACAATCAGTGCATGATCAGTCACGGGTCAGTGCATGATTCAGTACACGTTGATCACGTGCATGATAGCCACGTGATCAGTGCGATTGATCAATTAGCTGATCAGTGCTTATATCCAAGTGATCAGGTGTATGATTAGTCATCGTGATCAAGTGCATGAACGACGTGTAGCCACGACCGCGCACGCGCTAGTACATTCACCAGTGTAAGATCCGAGACACGTGATACTTCATGGATTAGTCAATGATCTGTAACATTGATCAGTCACTGATACGTGTGTGATTGGCACGTGATCGATGACGTGATAGCCCACATGATCAGTGCATGATCAGCCACGTGATCAGTGCTGATCACTTCACGTTGATCAGTTGCATGATCAGTCACGTGTAACAGTGCATGATAGCCCGTGATCAGTGCATGATCAATTTAACGTGATCAGTTGCATAATCAGTCACGTGACCAAGTACAATGGTAGCTATCGTGATATTGCATGAACAGCCACGTGATCAGTGCATTGATAGCTAGGTGATCAGTGCATTGATAAATCACGTGATCAGTGCATGATTCAGTTCAGTGATACGTGTGTGATCAGCCAGCTGATCAGTGCATGATATCAGTTGCATGATAGCCATGTTGTCAGTTGTATGTAGCACGTGATGTGTGCAGATCGTTACGTGAGCAGGAGTATGATCAGCCACGTTAATCATTTCATGATCTAGTCAAAATGTCGTACCCGATCAGTCACGTGATACGTTTGTGTCAGCCACGTGATTCAGTGCGTGATGAGCCACAGTTGATCAGTGCAGGGATTCATTACGTGATCAGTGCCAGGATAGTACCGTGCCAAGTACATTATAGCTACGTGTCATGCTGCTGCAGCTAACGTGATACGTGCATGATAGCCACGTGATCAGTGATGATCAGCTCACGTTATACGCATGTGTGATCAGCCACATGATCAGTGCATTGATACCACGTTGATCAGTTCAGGATATCCACTGATCACTTCATGATTTATTCACGTATCTGTACACAATCAGTCCACTGCATCGTGTGGTTCAGCCACGTTGATCAGTGCATGATAGCACGTGATCAGTGCATGATCATCACGAGATACGTTGTCTGCATCAGCCGTCTGATCAGTACATGATATCACGTTATCAGTGCAGGATAGCCACGTGTTCACTTCATGATTAGTCAAATGAACTGTACATTGATCAGTCACGTGATACGTGGTGATCGGCCACGTGATAGTGCGATGATGCGCCACGTACTCAGTGGCATGACCAGGCACGCTGATCAGTGCATGGAAATCTGAAGTGATCAGTCGCAGGATAGTTAACACGTCGAAAAGTGCATGATCAGTCACGCTGCTGCAGTGCAATTGCATCAGTTTCGGGCGCAGCCGTAATTATACGCCACTTGATCGTGCATGATAGCACCTTGATCACTGCCATGATTCTGTCACATTGACTCAGTGATATTGATCATCAGTCGATCAGGCTAATCGAGCCAGTCATGTGTCAGTGCATGCTATAGAGTGATCAGTGATGCATCAGCCACGTGATCAGATGCAATGCATCAGTTCACGGGCTCACGTTCCATGCATCCAGCCACCGCGATCAGCTGCATGGGCAGTCACCTGTGACAGCTGCCTCCTGACAAGACGCTGATCAGTGCATCGAATCCGTCTCGTGAATCAGTGTATCGATCAACTCGTGATGTGCACGAATAGCCAGGTAACTTGAAGCATTGCATACGCAGCCATGATCAGTTGCACTCTATCCAGCTCACGTGTTCATTGCTATGTCAGCAAGTAATCAGGTGCATGAGAGCCAACTGCTCATTGCATGATCGTCACGTGATCAGGCATGATACAATTACGTGATCAGTGATGATCAGTCATTGTGACCAGTACATGGTAGCTGCGTGATCATTTGCATGATCAGCCTCGTGAGCAGTGCATGATAGCAGGTGAATCAGTGCATGATCAGCACACGTTGATTCGTGATGACAGTCACGTTGATCAGTGAATGATTCAGTACATGTTGACCAGTACATTGGTAGCTGCGTGAATCATTGGCATGGATCAGTCACGTGAGATAGTGCATTATAGCCACAGATGTCAGTGCATGATGAGCACGTGATCAGTGCAGGGATCAATTAACGTGATCAAGCTGGCCATTTTTGGGGAATCAAAGGGGGGGTCCAAAACCCGTTGGGGGGGAACCGTTACATGGTTGCTACCTAATCAATTGCAATGATCAGCCACGTGAGCAGAGCATGTAGCACATGATAGTGCATGATCAGTTCACGTGGCCAGTATATGGTAGCTAAGTGAGACCATTAGCATGCACCAAGTCCAAGTGACAGTGCATGGATGCCACGTGATGTGTGGATTGATTCAGTTACAGTGCAGCAGGAGTCATGATCAGACCAAGTGATCAGTGCATGGACGTGGCCAAAACCCCATAAAAAAAAAAAATGTGATCAGTGCATGATCAGTCACGTGACAGGTGTTGATCAGCACGTGAACAGTGCTGTTTCAGCCACGGTGATCGATGGATGATAGCCATGTAGATCAGTTGCATGATCACGTTACCCGTGGCAGGTGTATGATCAGCCACGTGATCAGTGCATGGTCAGACCGTGAACAGTGTATTGATCAGCCATGTGATCGTGCATGATATCCAGTGATCAGGTGCATTGATCAATCAGCTTGATCAGTGCATAGATCAGTATGTGACCAGTACATGGTAGGCTGCGTGATCATTGGCATTGATCAGCACATGAGCAGTGCATGATAGCACGTGATCAAGTGCCTTGATAGCCACGTGATCAGTGCATGATTCAAGTCATGGATCAGTGCATGATCAGCAACACGATTCAGTGCATGGCATTCATGTGATGTGCTGACATAGACGTACACTGCATTGAATCAGTCTCGTGATCAGTGTGGTGATCACCGCATGATCAGATGCACGATAGCCAGGTAATTGAAGCATGATAGCCAGATGATCAGTGCATTATCAGTCACGTGATCAGTGTTATGATTAGCCAAGTAATGAGTGGCATGGAGAGCCAACTGATCTTTGCATGATCATCACGTGATCAGTGCTGATCAATACGTGATAAGTGCATAGATCAGTCATGTGACCAGTACTGGTAGCTGCGTTATCATGCATGATCAAAGCCACGTGAGCAGTGCCTGATAACAGGTGATTCAGTGCATTATAAGCCACGTTTGATCAGTTGCATGATCAGTCACATGATTTCAGTGCATGTCAGTCACGTTGTCAGGACATGGTTAGCTACGTGATCATTGCATGATCAGCCAGTGAGCGTGCATGATAGCCACGAGTTCAGTGCATGATAGCAGTGATCAGTGCGTTGATGAGCCACTTTCAGTGCCTGATCTGCAATGATCACGTAGCTACATGTCCTGATCACGTGACTGATCATGCACTGATCATGTGACTGATCATGCACTGATCACGTGGCTTAATGCACTGATCACCTGGCTATCAGGCACTGCTCACGTGGCTGATCATGCAATGATAACGCAGCTACCATGTACTGGTCACATGACTGATCATGCACTTATCACGTAATTGATCATGCACTGATCACGTGACTGATCATGCAATGATCAGTTGGCTCTCATGCACTCATTACTTGGCTGATCATACACTGATCACGTGACTGATAATGCACTGATCATCTGGCTATCATGCTTTCATTACCTGGCTATCGTGCACTGATCATGCGGTTGATCACACACTGATCACGAGACTGATCATGCAGTGATCACGTCTATGTCATGCACTGATCACATGAATGCCCATGCACTGATCGTGTGCTGATCATGCACTGATCCCATGACTGATCATGCACTGATCACGTGGCTTATCATGCACTGATCACGTGGCTATCATGCACTGCTCATGTGGCTGATCATGCAATGATCACGCAGCTACCATGTACTGGTCACATGACTGATCATGCACTGATCACCTGATTGATCATGCACTGATCACTTGGATATCATGCACTGATCACATGGCTGATCATACACTGTTCACGTGTCTGACCATGCACTGATCACGTGGCTGATCATACACTGCTCACGTAACTGATCATGCACTGATCACATGGCTATCATCCACTGATCACGTGGCTGAACATGCACTGTTCACGTGGCTGATCACACACCTGTCACGTGACTGATCATGCACTGATCACTTGGCACTCATGCACTGATCACTTGGCTGATCATACTCTGCTCACGTAACTGATCATGCACACATCACGTGGCTATCATGCACTGCTCACGTGGCTGGTCATGCAATGGTCACTTAGCTACCATATACTGGCCACGTGACTGATCATGCACTGATCATGTGGCTATCATGCTCTGCTCACGTGGCTGATCATGCAATGATTAGGTAGCAACCATGTACTGGTCACGTGACTGATCATGCACTGATCACGTAATTGATCCTGCACTGATCACGTGGCTCATCATGCACTGATCACGTGGCTATCATGCACTACTCACGTGACTGATCATGCAATGATCACGCAGCTACCATGTACTGGTCACATGACTGATCATGCACTGATCACGTGACTGATCATGCACTGATCACGTGGCTGATCATGCACTGATCACCTGGCTATCATGCACTGCTCACGAGGCTGATCATGCAATGATCACGCAGCTACCATGTACTGGTCACATGACTGATCATGCACTGATCACGTAATTGATCATGCACTGATCACGTGACTGATCATGCAATGATCAGTTGGCTCTCATGCACTGATTACTTGGCTGATCATACAATGATCACG
Source organism: Bos taurus (assembly GCF_002263795.3). Classification (NCBI taxonomy): domain Eukaryota; kingdom Metazoa; phylum Chordata; class Mammalia; order Artiodactyla; family Bovidae; genus Bos; species Bos taurus. The sequence goes on along the minus strand of NW_020191671.1, from coordinate 190,289 downwards.
TGACTGATAATGCACTGATCATCTGGCTATCATGCTTTCATTACCTGGCTATCGTGCACTGATCACGAGGTTGATCATACACTGATCACGAGACTGATCATGCACTGATCACGTCTATGTCATGCACTGATCACATGACTGCCCATGCACTGATCGCGTGGCTGATCATGAACTGATCCCGTGACTGATCATGCACTGATCACGTGGCTGATCATGCACTGATCACGTCTTATATCATGCACTGATCACATGACTGCTCATGTACTGATCACGTGGATGATCATACACTGATCATGTTGACAGATCATGCAGTGATCACGTGGCTATCATGCACTGATCAAGTGGCTGATAATACCTCTGCTCCCGAAACTGATCATTGCACTCATCACGTGACTGATCATGCACTTTTCACGTGACTATCCTGCACTGATCACTTCGATTTCAATGCACTGATCACGTGCCTGGTCATGCACTGATCACGTGGCTCATCACGCACTGATCACGTGGCCGATCACACACGTATCACGTGACTGATCATGTACAGTTCATTTGACTAATCATGAAGTGAACACGTGGCTATCCTTGCACTGATAACGTGGATATCATGTACTGATCACGTGGCTGATCAGACACGTATCTCGTGACTGATCACTGCACTGATCACGTGGCTATCATGCACTGATCACGTGGCTGACCACAACGTATCACGTGACTGATTGTGTACCAGATCACGTGAATAATCATGAAGTGATCACGTGGCTATCCTGCACTGATCACGTGGATATCATGCACTGATCATGTGGCTGATCACACACGTATCACGTGACTGATCATGCACTGATCACGTGGCTATCATGCACTGATCACGTAGCTGATCATGCAATGATCACGTAGCTATAATGTACTGGTCACGTGACTGATCCTGCACTGATCACGTAATTGATCCTGCAACTGATCACGTGGCTCATCACGCACTGATCACGTGGCTGATCACAACGTATCACGTGACTGATCGTGTACAGATCATTTGACTAATCATGAAGTGATTACGTGGCTGATCATACTCTGCTCACGTAACTGATCATGCACACATCACGTGGCTATCATACACTGATCACATGGCTATCATGCACTGATATCATGCACTGATCACGTGGCTGATCACACACGTATCACGTGACTGATCATGCACTGATCACGTGATTATCATGCACTGATCACCTAGCTATCATGCACTGATCACGTGGCTGTTCATGCAATGATCACATAGCTACCATGTACTGGTCACGTGACTGATTATGCACTGATCACGTAATTGATCATGCACTGATCACGTGGCTATCATGCACTGTTCACGTGACTGATCATGCACTGATCACTGTGAGTGATCATGCACTGATCACGTGGCTGATCATGCACTGATCATGTGGCTCATCACGCACTGATCACGTGGCCAATCACACACGTATCACGTGACTGATCATGTACAGATCATTTTGACTAATCATGAAGTGATCACGTGGCTGATCTTACACTGGTGACGTGACTGAACATGCACTGATCACGTAATTGATCATGACTGATCACGTGGCTATCATGCACTGATCACGTGACTGATCATGCACTGATCACGTGACTAATCATACACTGATCACTTGGATATCATGCACTGATCACGTAATTGATCATGCACTGATCACGTGGCTATCATGCACTGATCACGTGACTGATCATGCACTGATCCCGTGACTGATCATGCACTGATCACGTGGCTGATCATGCACTGATCACGTGGCTATCATGCACTGCTCATGTGGCTGATCATGCAATGATCACGCAGCTACCATGTACTGGTCACATGACTGATCATGCACTGATCACGTAATTGATCATGCACTGATCACGTGACTGATCATGCAATGATCAGTTGGCTCTCATGCACTGATTACTTGGCTGATCATACACTGATCACGTGACTGATAATGCACTGATCATCTGGCTATCATGCTTTCATTACCTGGCTATCGTGCACTGATCACGAGGTTGATCATACACTGATCACGAGACTGATCATGCACTGATCACGTCTATGTCATGCACTGATCACATGACTGCCCATGCACTGATCGCGTGGCTGATCATGAACTGATCCCGTGACTGATCATGCACTGATCACGTGGCTGATCATGCACTGATCACGTGGCTATCATGCACTGCTCATGTGGCTGATCATGCAATGCTCACGCAGCTACCATGTACTGGGCACATGACTCTTCATGCACTGATCACGTGACACATCATGCACTTATCACGTGGCTATCATGTACTACTCACGTGGTTGATCATGCAATGATCATGTAGCTACCATGAACCGGACACGTGACTGATCATACACCCATCAGGTGACTGCCCATGCACTGACCACGTGGATGATCATACACTGATAATATGACTGATCATGCAGTGATCACGGGGCTAACATGCACAGATCAAGTGGCTGATCATACTATGCTCCCGAAATTCATCATGCACTGCTCACGTGGCCGATCATGCAATGCTCACGTAGCTACCATGTACTGGTCTCGTGACTGATCATGCACTGATCACGTAATTGATCATGCACTGTTCACGTGACTGATCATGCACTGATCACGTGACTGATCATGCACTGATCACGTGGCTCTGATGCACTGCTAACGTGGATGATCATACAATGTTCACATAGCTACCATGTACTGGTCACGTGACTGATCATGCACTGATCACGTAATTGATCATGCAGTGATCACGTGGCTTATCATACACTGATCACCTGACTGATCATGCACTGATCACGTGACTGATCATGTGCTGATCATGTTTGCTATCATACACTGATCATGTGGCTGATCATACACTGATCACGTGCCTAGTCATGCACAGATCACGTGACTACTCATGAAGTGATCACGTGGCTATCATGCAATGATCACGTGGATATCATGCACTGATCATGTGGCTGATCACACACGTATCACGTGACTGATCATGCACTGATCACGTGGCTGATCATACACTGCTCATGTAACTGATTTTGCACTGATCACGTGGCTATCAGGCACTGATCACGTGGCTGAACATGCACTGTTCACGTAGCTGGTCACACACCTGTCACGTAACTGATCATGCACTGACCACGTCTATATCATTCACTGATCACATGACTGCCCATGCAACGATCACATGGATGATCATACACTGATCATGTGACAGATCATGCAGTGATCACGTGGCTATCATGCACAGATCAAGTGGCTGATCATACTCTGCTCCCGAAACTGATCATGCATTGATCACGTGGCTACCATGCACTGCTCACGTGGCTGATCATGAAATGATCACGTAGCTAACATATACTGGTCACGTGAGTGATCATGCACTGATCACATAATTGATCATGCACTGATCAGGTGACTTATCATGCACTGTTCACGTGACTGAACATGCACTGATCACGTGACTGATCATGCACTGATCTCGTGGCTATCATGCACGGCTCACGTGGCTGATCATGCAATGATCACGTAGCTACCATGTACTGGTCACGTGACTGACCATGCACTTATCACGTAATTGATCATGCACTGATCACCTGGTTTATCATGCACTGATCACGTGACTGATCTTGTACTGATCACCCGGCTATCATGCAACGCTCATGTGGCTGATCATGCAATAATCACGCAGCTACCATGTACTGGTCACATGACTGATCATGAACTGATCACGTGACTGATCATGCACTGATCACGTGGCTGATCATGCACTGATCACGTGGCTATCATGCACTGCTTACGTGGCTGATCATTCAATGATCACACAGCTACCATGTACTGGTCACATGACTGATCATGCACTGATCACGTAATTGATCATGCACTGATCACGTGATGATCATGAACTGATCAGTTTGCTCTCATGCACTGATTACTTGGCTGATCATACACTGATCACGTGACTGACAATGCACTGATCATCTGGCTATCATGCTTTCATTACCTGGCTATCGTGCACTGATCACGAGTTTGATCATACACTGATCACGAGACTGATCATGCACTGATCACGTCTATGTCATGCACTGATCACATGACTGCCCATGCACTGATCGCGTGGCTGATCATGCACTGATCCCGTGACTGATCATGCACTGATCACGTGGCTGATCATGCACTGATCACGTGGCTATCATGCACTGCTCATGTGGCTGATCATGCAATGATCACGCAGCTACCATGTACTGGTCACATGACTCTTCATGCACTGATCACATGACTGATCATGCACTGATCACGTGGCTATCATGTACTACTCACGTGGTTGATCATGCAATGATCATGTAGCTAACATGAAGCGGACACATGACTGATCATACACCCATCAGGTGACTGCCCATGCACTGACCACGTGGATGATCATACACTGATAATATGAGAGTTCATGCAGTGATCACGGGGCGAACATGCACTGATAAAGTGGCTGATCATAATCTGCTCCCGAAACTGATCATGCACTGATCACGTGGCTATCATGCAATGATCACGTAGCTACCATGTACTGGTCACGTGAGTGATCATGCACTGATCACGTAATTAATCATGCACTGATCAGGTGACTTATCTTGCACTATTCACGTGAGTGATCATGCACTGATCACGTGACTGATCATGCACTGACCTCGTGGCTATCATGCACGGCTCACGTGGCTGATCATGCAATGATCACGTAGCTCCCATGTACTGGTCACGTGACTGATCATGCACTGATCACGTAATTGATCATGCACTGATCATGTGGCTGATCATGCACTGATAACGTGGCTGATCATACACTGATCACGTGACTGATCATGCACTGATCACGTGACTGATCATGCACTGATCACGTGGCTATCATGCACTGATCACTTGGCTGGTCATACGCTGATCACGTGCCAGGTCATGCATGATCACGTGGCTGATCATGCACTGATCACGTGACTGATCATGCACCGATCACGTGGCTGATCATGCACTGATCACGTGGCTATCATGCACTGCTCACGTGGCTGATCATGCAATGATCATGTAGCAGCCATGTACTGGTCACGTGACTCATCATGCACAGAGCACATAAATGATCATGCACTGTTCACGTGACTGATAATGTACTGATCACGTGACTGATCTTGTACTGATCACGTGGTTATCATGCACTGCTCACGTGGCTGATCATGCAATGATCATGTAGCAACCATGTACTGGTCACATGACTGATCACACATGTATCACGTGACTGATCATGCACTGATCACGTGGCTCTCATGCACTGATCACGTGGCTATCATGCACTGATATCATGCACTGATTACGTGGCTGATCACACATGTATCAGGTGACTGATCATGCACTGATCACGTGACTATCATGCACTGATCACGTGGCTATCATGCTCTGATCACGTGGCTGATCATGCAATGATCACGTAACTACCATGTACTGGTCACTTGAGTGATCATGCACTGATCATGTAATTGATCCTGCACTGATCACGTGGATCAGCATGCACTGATCACATGGCTGATCACACTGGTGTCACGTGACTGATCATGTACAGATCACGTGACTAATCATGAAGTGATCACGTGGCTATCCTGCACTGATCACGTGGCTATCATGCACTGATTACGTGGCTATCATGCACTTCTCACGTGGCTGATCATGCTATGATCATGTAGCAACCATGTACTGCTCACGTGACTGATCATGCACTGATCACGTAGTGGATCCTGCACTGATCACGTGGCTCATCATGCACTGATCACGTGACTAATCATGCTGATCACGTGGCTATAATTCACTGATCACGTGGATTTCATGCACTGATTACGTTCCTGTCATGCACAGATCACGTGACTAATCATGAACTGATCACGTAGGTATCATGCTCTGATCACGTGGCTGATCATACACTGTCCACGTGTCTGAACATGCACTGATCACGTGGCTGATCATACTCTGCTCATGTAGCTGATCATGCACTGATCACGTGTCTATCATGCACTGCTCACGTGGCTGATCCTGCAATGATCACGTAGCTAACATGTACTGGTCACGTGACTGATCATGCAATGGTAACGTAATTGATCATGCACTGATCACGTGACTGATCGTGCCCTTATCACGCGACTGATCATGCACTGATCACCTGGCTCTCATGCACTGCTAAAGTGGATGATAATACAATGATCACATAGCTACCATGTACTGTTCACGTGGCTGATCATGCACTGATCACGTGGCTATCATGCACTGCTCATGTGGCTGATCATGCAATGCTCATGCAGCTACCATGTACTGGGCACATGACTCTTCATGCACTGATCACGTGACACATCATGCACTTATCACGTGGCTATCATGTACTACTCACGTGGTTGATCATGCAATGATCATGTAGCTACCATGAACCGGACACGTGACTGATCATACACCCATCAGGTGACTGCCCATGCACTGACCACGTGGATGATCATACACTGATAATATGACTGATCATGCAGTGATCACGGGGCTAACATGCACAGATCAAGTGGCTGATCATACTATGCTCCCGAAATTCATCATGCACTGATCACGTGGCTATCATGCACTGGTCACGTGGCCGATCATGCAATGCTCACGTAGCTACCATGTACTGGTCACGTGACTGATCATGCACTGATCACGTAATTGATCATGCACTGTTCACGTGACTGATCATGCACTGATCACGTGACTGATCATGCACTGATCACGTGGCTCTGATGCACTGCTAACGTGGATGATCATACAATGTTCACATAGCTACCATGTACTGGTCACGTGACTGATCATGCACTGATCACGTGGCTGATCATGCACTGATCACGTGGCTATCATGCACTGCTTACGTGGCTGATCATTCAATGATCACACAGCTACCATGTACTGGTCACATGACTGATCATGCACTGATCACGTAATTGATCATGCACTGATCACGTGATGATCATGAACTGATCAGTTTGCTCTCATGCACTGATTACTTGGCTGATCATACACTGATCACGTGACTGACAATGCACTGATCATCTGGCTATCATGCTTTCATTACCTGGCTATCGTGCACTGATCACGAGTTTGATCATACACTGATCACGAGACTGATCATGCACTGATCACGTCTATGTCATGCACTGATCACATGACTGCCCATGCACTGATCGCGTGGCTGATCATGCACTGATCCCGTGACTGATCATGCACTGATCACGTGGCTGATCATGCACTGATCACGTGGCTATCATGCACTGCTCATGTGGCTGATCATGCAATGATCACGCAGCTACCATGTACTGGTCACATGACTCTTCATGCACTGATCACATGACTGATCATGCACTGATCACGTGGCTATCATGTACTACTCACGTGGTTGATCATGCAATGATCATGTAGCTAACATGAAGCGGACACATGACTGATCATACACCCATCAGGTGACTGCCCATGCACTGACCACGTGGATGATCATACACTGATAATATGAGAGTTCATGCAGTGATCACGGGGCGAACATGCACTGATAAAGTGGCTGATCATAATCTGCTCCCGAAACTGATCATGCACTGATCACGTGGCTATCATGCAATGATCACGTAGCTACCATGTACTGGTCACGTGAGTGATCATGCACTGATCACGTAATTAATCATGCACTGATCAGGTGACTTATCTTGCACTATTCACGTGAGTGATCATGCACTGATCACGTGACTGATCATGCACTGACCTCGTGGCTATCATGCACGGCTCACGTGGCTGATCATGCAATGATCACGTAGCTCCCATGTACTGGTCACGTGACTGATCATGCACTGATCACGTAATTGATCATGCACTGATCATGTGGCTGATCATGCACTGATAACGTGGCTGATCATACACTGATCACGTGACTGATCATGCACTGATCACGTGACTGATCATGCACTGATCACGTGGCTATCATGCACTGATCACTTGGCTGGTCATACGCTGATCACGTGCCAGGTCATGCATGATCACGTGGCTGATCATGCACTGATCACGTGACTGATCATGCACCGATCACGTGGCTGATCATGCACTGATCACGTGGCTATCATGCACTGCTCACGTGGCTGATCATGCAATGATCATGTAGCAGCCATGTACTGGTCACGTGACTCATCATGCACAGAGCACGTAAATGATCATGCACTGTTCACGTGACTGATAATGTACTGATCACGTGACTGATCATGTACTGATCACGTGGTTATCATGCACTGCTCACGTGGCTGATCATGCAATGATCATGTAGCAACCATGTACTGGTCACATGACTGATCACACATGTATCACGTGACTGATCATGCACTGATCACGTGGCTCTCATGCACTGATCACGTGGCTATCATGCACTGATATCATGCACTGATTACGTGGCTGATCACACATGTATCAGGTGACTGATCATGCACTGATCACGTGACTATCATGCACTGATCACGTGGCTATCATGCTCTGATCACGTGGCTGATCATGCAATGATCACGTAACTACCATGTACTGGTCACTTGAGTGATCATGCACTGATCATGTAATTGATCCTGCACTGATCACGTGGATCAGCATGCACTGATCACATGGCTGATCACACAGGTGTCACGTGACTGATCATGTACAGATCACGTGACTAATCATGAAATGATCACGTGGCTATCCTGCACTGATCACGTGGCTATCATGCACTGATTACGTGGCTATCATGCACTTCTCACGTGGCTGATCATGCTATGATCATGTAGCAACCATGTACTGCTCACGTGACTGATCATGCACTGATCACGTAGTTGATCCTGCACTGATCACGTGGCTCATCATGCACTGATCACGTGACTAATCATGCTGATCACGTGGCTATAATTCACTGATCACGTGGATTTCATGCACTGATTACGTTCCTGTCATGCACAGATCACGTGACTAATCATGAACTGATCACGTAGGTATCATGCTCTGATCACGTGGCTGATCATACACTGTCCACGTGTCTGAACATGCACTGATCACGTGGCTGATCATACTCTGCTCATGTAGCTGATCATGCACTGATCACGTGTCTATCATGCACTGCTCACGTGGCTGATCCTGCAATGATCACGTAGCTAACATGTACTGGTCACGTGACTGATCATGCAATGGTAACGTAATTGATCATGCACTGATCACGTGACTGATCGTGCCCTTATCACGCGACTGATCATGCACTGATCACCTGGCTCTCATGCACTGCTAAAGTGGATGATAATACAATGATCACATAGCTACCATGTACTGTTCACGTGACTGATCATGCACTGATCACGTAATTGATCATGCACTGATCACGTGGCTGATCATACACTCATCACCTGACTCATCATGCACTGATCACGTGACTGATCATGCGCTGATCATGTTTGCTACCATACACTGATAATGTGGCTGATCATACACTGATCACGTGCCTGGTCATGCACAGATCACGTGACTACTCATGAAGTGATCACGTGGCTATCATGAAATGATCACGTGGGTATCATGCACAGATCACGTGGCTGATCAAACACATATCACGTGACTGATCATGCACTGATCACGTGGCTATCATGCACTGATCACGTGGCTGACCATGCAATGATCACATAGCTACCATGTACTGGTCACGTGACTGATCATGCACTGCTCATGTAATTGATCATGCACTGATCACGTGGCTGATCATGCACTGATCACGTGACTCATCATGCACTGATCACGTGGATGATCATACACTGATCATGTGACAGATCATGCAGTGATCACGTGGCTATCATGCACTGATCAAGTGGCTGATAATACTCTGCTCCCGAAACTGATCATGCACTCATCACGTGACTGATCATGCACTTTTCACGTGACTATCCTGCACTGATCACTTCGATTTCATGCACTGATCACGTGCCTGGTCATGCACTGATCACGTGGCTCATCACGCACTGATCACGTGGCCGATCACACACGTATCACGTGACTGATCATGTACAGATCATTTGACTAATCATGAAGTGATCACGTGGCTATCATGCACTGATCACGTGGCTGATCATACACTGATCACGTGGATATCATGCACTGATCACGTGGTTGATAATGCACTGATCACGTGGCTCATCACGCACTGATCACGTGGCCAATCACACACGTATCACGTGACTGATCATGTACAGATCATTTGACTAATCATGAAGTGATCATGTGGCTATCCTGCACTGATCACGTGGATATCATGCACTGATCACGTGGCTGATCACACACGTATCTCGTGACGGATCATGCACTGATCACGTGGCTATCATGCACTGATCACGTGGCTGACCACAACGTATCACGTGACTGATCGTGTACAGATCATTTGACTAATCATGAAGTGATCACGTGGCTGATCATACTCTGCTCACGTAACTGATCATGCACACATCACGTGGCTATCATGCACTGATCACGTGGCTATCATGCACTGATATCATGCACTGATCACGTGGCTGATCACAAACGTATCACGTGACTGATCATGCACTGATCACGTGACTATCATGCACTGATCAACTGGCTATCATGCACTGATCACGTGGCTGTTCATGCAATGATCACATAGCTACCATGTACTGGTCACGTGACTGATCATGCACTGATCACGTAATTGATCATGCACTGATCAGGTGACTTATCATGCACTGTTCACGTGACTGACATGCACTGATCCCGTGACTGTTCATGCACTGGTCTCGTGGCTATCATGCTTGGCTCACGTGGCTGATCATGCAATGATCACTTAGCTAACATGTACTGGTCACGTAACTGATCATGCACTGATCACGTAATTGATCATGCACTGATCATGTGGCTGATCATGCACTGATCACGTGGCTGATCATACACTGGTCACGTGACTGATCATGCACTGATCACGTGGCTATCATGCACTGATCACGTAGCTGATCATGCAATGATCACGTAGCTATAATGTACTGGTCACGTGACTGATCCTGCACTGATCACGTAATTGATCCTGCACTGATCACGTGGCTCATCACGCACTGATCACGTGGCTGATCACAACGTATCACGTGACTGATCGTGTACAGATCATTTGACTAATCATGAAGTGATCACGTGGCTGATCATACTCTGCTCACGTAACTGATCATGCACACATCACGTGGCTATCATGCACTGATCACATGGCTATCATGCACTGATATCATGCACTGATCACGTGGCTGATCACACACGTATCACGTGACTGATCATGCACTGATCACGTGATTATCATGCACTGATCACCTAGCTATCATGCACTGAACACGTGGATGATCATACACTGATCATGTGACACATCATGCAGTGATCACGTGACTATCATGCACTGATCAAGTGGCTGATCATACTCTGCTCCCGAAACTGACAATGCACTGATCACGTGGCTATCATGCACTGCTCACGTGGCTGATCATGCGATGATCACATAGCTACCATGTACTGGTCACGTGACTGATCATGCACTGATCACGTAATTGATCATGCACTGATCACGTGGCTATCATGCACTGATCACGTGACTGATCATGCACTGATCACGTGACTGATCATGCACTGATCACTTGGATATCATGCACTGATCACGTGGCTGATCATGCACTGATCATGTGGCTCATCAGGCACTGATCACGTGGCCAATCACACACGTATCACGTGACTGATCATGTACAGATCATTTGACTAAACATGAAGTGATCACGTGGCTGATCATACACTGGTGACGTGACTGAACATGCACTGATCACGTAATTGATCATGACTGATCACGTGGCTATCATGCACTGATCACGTGACTGATCATGCACTGATCACGTGACTAATCATACACTGATCACTTGGATATCATGCACTGATCACGTAATTGATCATGCACTGATCACGTGGCTATCATGCACTGATCACGTGACTGATCATGCACTGATCACGTGGCTCATCACGCACTGATCACGTGGCCGATCACACACGTATCACGTGACTGATCATGTACAGATCATTTGACTAATCATGAAGTGATCACGTGGCTATCCTGCACTGATCACGTGGATAACATGCACTGATCACGTGGCTGATCACACACGTATCTCGTGACTGATCATGCACTGATCACGTGGCTATCATGCACTGATCACGTGGCTACCATGCACTGATCACGTGGCTGATCATGCAATGATCACGTAGCTACCATATACTGGTCACGTGCGTGATCATGCACTGATCACGTAATTGATCATGCACTGATCAGGTGACTTATCATGCACTGTTCACGTGACTGACATGCACTGATCACGTGACTGATCATGCACTGATCTCGTGGCTATCATGCACGGCTCACGTGGCTGATCAGGCAATGATCACGTAGCTCCCATGTACTGCTCACGTGACTGATCATGCACTGATCACGTAATTGATCATGCACTGATCATGTGGCTGATCATGCACTGATCCCGTGGCTGATCATACACTGATCACGTGACTGATCATGCACTGATCACGTGACTGACCATGCACTGATCATGTGACTGGTCATGCACTTATCAGTTGGCTCTCATGCACTGATTACTTGGCTGATCATACACTGATCACGTGACTGATATTGCACTGATCATCTGGCTATCATGCACTCATTACCTGGCTATCATGCACTGATCACGTGGTTGATCATACACTGATCACGAGACTGATCATGCACTGATCACATCTATATCATGCACTGATCACATGACTGCCCATGCACTGAACACGTGGATGATCATACACTGATCATGTGACACATCATGCAGTGATCACGTGACTATCATGCACTGATCAAGTGGCTGATCATACTCTGCTCCCGAAACTGACAATGCACTGATCACGTGGCTATCATGCACTGCTCACGTGGCTGATCATGCGATGATCACATAGCTACCATGTACTGGTCACGTGAGTGATCATGCACTGATCACGTAATTGATCATGCACTGATCAGGTGACTTATCATGCACTGTTCACGTGACTGACATGCACTGATCACGTGACTGATCATGCACTGTTCTCGTGGCTATCATGCAGGGCTCACGTGGTTGATCAGGCAATGATCACGTAGCTCCCATGTACTGCTCACGTGACTGATCATGCACTGATCACGTGGCTATCATGCACTGATCTCGTGGCTATCATGCACGGCTCACGTGGCTGATCATGCAATGATCACGTAGCTACCATGTCCTGATCACGTGACTGATCATGCACTGATCATGTGACTGATCATGCACTGATCACGTGGCTTATCATGCACTGATCACCTGGCTATCAGGCACTGCTCACGTGGCTGATCATGCAATGATAACGCAGCTACCATGTACTGGTCACATGACTGATCATGCACTTATCACGTAATTGATCATGCACTGATCACGTGACTGATCATGCAATGATCAGTTGGCTCTCATGCACTCATTACTTGGCTGATCATACACTGATCACGTGACTGATAATGCACTGATCATCTGGCTATCATGCTTTCATTACCTGGCTATCGTGCACTGATCATGCGGTTGATCACACACTGATCACGAGACTGATCATGCAGTGATCACGTCTATGTCATGCACTGATCACATGAATGCCCATGCACTGATCGTGTGGCTGATCATGCACTGATCCCATGACTGATCATGCACTGATCACGTGGCTTATCATGCACTGATCACGTGGCTATCATGCACTGCTCATGTGGCTGATCATGCAATGATCACGCAGCTACCATGTACTGGTCACATGACTGATCATGCACTGATCACCTGATTGATCATGCACTGATCACTTGGATATCATGCACTGATCACATGGCTGATCATACACTGTTCACGTGTCTGACCATGCACTGATCACGTGGCTGATCATACACTGCTCACGTAACTGATCATGCACTGATCACATGGCTATCATCCACTGATCACGTGGCTGAACATGCACTGTTCACGTGGCTGATCACACACCTGTCACGTGACTGATCATGCACTGATCACTTGGCACTCATGCACTGATCACTTGGCTGATCATACTCTGCTCACGTAACTGATCATGCACACATCACGTGGCTATCATGCACTGCTCACGTGGCTGGTCATGCAATGGTCACTTAGCTACCATATACTGGCCACGTGACTGATCATGCACTGATCATGTGGCTATCATGCTCTGCTCACGTGGCTGATCATGCAATGATTAGGTAGCAACCATGTACTGGTCACGTGACTGATCATGCACTGATCACGTAATTGATCCTGCACTGATCACGTGGCTCATCATGCACTGATCACGTGGCTATCATGCACTACTCACGTGACTGATCATGCAATGATCACGCAGCTACCATGTACTGGTCACATGACTGATCATGCACTGATCACGTGACTGATCATGCACTGATCACGTGGCTGATCATGCACTGATCACCTGGCTATCATGCACTGCTCACGAGGCTGATCATGCAATGATCACGCAGCTACCATGTACTGGTCACATGACTGATCATGCACTGATCACGTAATTGATCATGCACTGATCACGTGACTGATCATGCAATGATCAGTTGGCTCTCATGCACTGATTACTTGGCTGATCATACAATGATCACGTGACTGATAATGCACTGATCATCTGGCTATCATGCTTTCATTACCTGGCTATCGTGCACTGATCACGAGGTTGATCATACACTGATCACGAGACTGATCATGCACTGATCACGTCTATGTCATGCACTGATCACATGACTGCCCATGCACTGATCGCGTGGCTGATCATGAACTGATCCCGTGACTGATCATGCACTGATCACGTGGCTGATCATGCACTGATCACGTCTATATCATGCACTGATCACATGACTGCTCATGTACTGATCACGTGGATGATCATACACTGATCATGTGACAGATCATGCAGTGATCACGTGGCTATCATGCACTGATCAAGTGGCTGATAATACTCTGCTCCCGAAACTGATCATGCACTCATCACGTGACTGATCATGCACTTTTCACGTGACTATCCTGCACTGATCACTTCGATTTCATGCACTGATCACGTGCCTGGTCATGCACTGATCACGTGGCTCATCACGCACTGATCACGTGGCCGATCACACACGTATCACGTGACTGATCATGTACAGTTCATTTGACTAATCATGAAGTGAACACGTGGCTATCCTGCACTGATAACGTGGATATCATGTACTGATCACGTGGCTGATCACACACGTATCTCGTGACTGATCATGCACTGATCACGTGGCTATCATGCACTGATCACGTGGCTGACCACAACGTATCACGTGACTGATTGTGTACAGATCACGTGAATAATCATGAAGTGATCACGTGGCTATCCTGCACTGATCACGTGGATATCATGCACTGATCATGTGGCTGATCACACACGTATCACGTGACTGATCATGCACTGATCACGTGGCTATCATGCACTGATCACGTAGCTGATCATGCAATGATCACGTAGCTATAATGTACTGGTCACGTGACTGATCCTGCACTGATCACGTAATTGATCCTGCACTGATCACGTGGCTCATCACGCACTGATCACGTGGCTGATCACAACGTATCACGTGACTGATCGTGTACAGATCATTTGACTAATCATGAAGTGATTACGTGGCTGATCATACTCTGCTCACGTAACTGATCATGCACACATCACGTGGCTATCATGCACTGATCACATGGCTATCATGCACTGATATCATGCACTGATCACGTGGCTGATCACACACGTATCACGTGACTGATCATGCACTGATCACGTGATTATCATGCACTGATCACCTAGCTATCATGCACTGATCACGTGGCTGTTCATGCAATGATCACATAGCTACCATGTACTGGTCACGTGACTGATTATGCACTGATCACGTAATTGATCATGCACTGATCACGTGGCTATCATGCACTGTTCACGTGACTGATCATGCACTGATCACGTGAGTGATCATGCACTGATCACGTGGCTGATCATGCACTGATCATGTGGCTCATCACGCACTGATCACGTGGCCAATCACACACGTATCACGTGACTGATCATGTACAGATCATTTGACTAATCATGAAGTGATCACGTGGCTGATCTTACACTGGTGACGTGACTGAACATGCACTGATCACGTAATTGATCATGACTGATCACGTGGCTATCATGCACTGATCACGTGACTGATCATGCACTGATCACGTGACTAATCATACACTGATCACTTGGATATCATGCACTGATCACGTAATTGATCATGCACTGATCACGTGGCTATCATGCACTGATCACGTGACTGATCATGCACTGATCCCGTGACTGATCATGCACTGATCACGTGGCTGATCATGCACTGATCACGTGGCTATCATGCACTGCTCATGTGGCTGATCATGCAATGATCACGCAGCTACCATGTACTGGTCACATGACTGATCATGCACTGATCACGTAATTGATCATGCACTGATCACGTGACTGATCATGCAATGATCAGTTGGCTCTCATGCACTGATTACTTGGCTGATCATACACTGATCACGTGACTGATAATGCACTGATCATCTGGCTATCATGCTTTCATTACCTGGCTATCGTGCACTGATCACGAGGTTGATCATACACTGATCACGAGACTGATCATGCACTGATCACGTCTATGTCATGCACTGATCACATGACTGCCCATGCACTGATCGCGTGGCTGATCATGAACTGATCCCGTGACTGATCATGCACTGATCACGTGGCTGATCATGCACTGATCACGTGGCTATCATGCACTGCTCATGTGGCTGATCATGCAATGCTCACGCAGCTACCATGTACTGGGCACATGACTCTTCATGCACTGATCACGTGACACATCATGCACTTATCACGTGGCTATCATGTACTACTCACGTGGTTGATCATGCAATGATCATGTAGCTACCATGAACCGGACACGTGACTGATCATACACCCATCAGGTGACTGCCCATGCACTGACCACGTGGATGATCATACACTGATAATATGACTGATCATGCAGTGATCACGGGGCTAACATGCACAGATCAAGTGGCTGATCATACTATGCTCCCGAAATTCATCATGCACTGCTCACGTGGCCGATCATGCAATGCTCACGTAGCTACCATGTACTGGTCTCGTGACTGATCATGCACTGATCACGTAATTGATCATGCACTGTTCACGTGACTGATCATGCACTGATCACGTGACTGATCATGCACTGATCACGTGGCTCTGATGCACTGCTAACGTGGATGATCATACAATGTTCACATAGCTACCATGTACTGGTCACGTGACTGATCATGCACTGATCACGTAATTGATCATGCAGTGATCACGTGGCTTATCATACACTGATCACCTGACTGATCATGCACTGATCACGTGACTGATCATGTGCTGATCATGTTTGCTATCATACACTGATCATGTGGCTGATCATACACTGATCACGTGCCTAGTCATGCACAGATCACGTGACTACTCATGAAGTGATCACGTGGCTATCATGCAATGATCACGTGGATATCATGCACTGATCATGTGGCTGATCACACACGTATCACGTGACTGATCATGCACTGATCACGTGGCTGATCATACACTGCTCATGTAACTGATTTTGCACTGATCACGTGGCTATCAGGCACTGATCACGTGGCTGAACATGCACTGTTCACGTAGCTGGTCACACACCTGTCACGTAACTGATCATGCACTGACCACGTCTATATCATTCACTGATCACATGACTGCCCATGCAACGATCACATGGATGATCATACACTGATCATGTGACAGATCATGCAGTGATCACGTGGCTATCATGCACAGATCAAGTGGCTGATCATACTCTGCTCCCGAAACTGATCATGCATTGATCACGTGGCTACCATGCACTGCTCACGTGGCTGATCATGAAATGATCACGTAGCTAACATATACTGGTCACGTGAGTGATCATGCACTGATCACATAATTGATCATGCACTGATCAGGTGACTTATCATGCACTGTTCACGTGACTGAACATGCACTGATCACGTGACTGATCATGCACTGATCTCGTGGCTATCATGCACGGCTCACGTGGCTGATCATGCAATGATCACGTAGCTACCATGTACTGGTCACGTGACTGACCATGCACTTATCACGTAATTGATCATGCACTGATCACCTGGTTTATCATGCACTGATCACGTGACTGATCTTGTACTGATCACCCGGCTATCATGCAACGCTCATGTGGCTGATCATGCAATAATCACGCAGCTACCATGTACTGGTCACATGACTGATCATGAACTGATCACGTGACTGATCATGCACTGATCACGTGGCTGATCATGCACTGATCACGTGGCTATCATGCACTGCTTACGTGGCTGATCATTCAATGATCACACAGCTACCATGTACTGGTCACATGACTGATCATGCACTGATCACGTAATTGATCATGCACTGATCACGTGATGATCATGAACTGATCAGTTTGCTCTCATGCACTGATTACTTGGCTGATCATACACTGATCACGTGACTGACAATGCACTGATCATCTGGCTATCATGCTTTCATTACCTGGCTATCGTGCACTGATCACGAGTTTGATCATACACTGATCACGAGACTGATCATGCACTGATCACGTCTATGTCATGCACTGATCACATGACTGCCCATGCACTGATCGCGTGGCTGATCATGCACTGATCCCGTGACTGATCATGCACTGATCACGTGGCTGATCATGCACTGATCACGTGGCTATCATGCACTGCTCATGTGGCTGATCATGCAATGATCACGCAGCTACCATGTACTGGTCACATGACTCTTCATGCACTGATCACATGACTGATCATGCACTGATCACGTGGCTATCATGTACTACTCACGTGGTTGATCATGCAATGATCATGTAGCTAACATGAAGCGGACACATGACTGATCATACACCCATCAGGTGACTGCCCATGCACTGACCACGTGGATGATCATACACTGATAATATGAGAGTTCATGCAGTGATCACGGGGCGAACATGCACTGATAAAGTGGCTGATCATAATCTGCTCCCGAAACTGATCATGCACTGATCACGTGGCTATCATGCAATGATCACGTAGCTACCATGTACTGGTCACGTGAGTGATCATGCACTGATCACGTAATTAATCATGCACTGATCAGGTGACTTATCTTGCACTATTCACGTGAGTGATCATGCACTGATCACGTGACTGATCATGCACTGACCTCGTGGCTATCATGCACGGCTCACGTGGCTGATCATGCAATGATCACGTAGCTCCCATGTACTGGTCACGTGACTGATCATGCACTGATCACGTAATTGATCATGCACTGATCATGTGGCTGATCATGCACTGATAACGTGGCTGATCATACACTGATCACGTGACTGATCATGCACTGATCACGTGACTGATCATGCACTGATCACGTGGCTATCATGCACTGATCACTTGGCTGGTCATACGCTGATCACGTGCCAGGTCATGCATGATCACGTGGCTGATCATGCACTGATCACGTGACTGATCATGCACCGATCACGTGGCTGATCATGCACTGATCACGTGGCTATCATGCACTGCTCACGTGGCTGATCATGCAATGATCATGTAGCAGCCATGTACTGGTCACGTGACTCATCATGCACAGAGCACGTAAATGATCATGCACTGTTCACGTGACTGATAATGTACTGATCACGTGACTGATCTTGTACTGATCACGTGGTTATCATGCACTGCTCACGTGGCTGATCATGCAATGATCATGTAGCAACCATGTACTGGTCACATGACTGATCACACATGTATCACGTGACTGATCATGCACTGATCACGTGGCTCTCATGCACTGATCACGTGGCTATCATGCACTGATATCATGCACTGATTACGTGGCTGATCACACATGTATCAGGTGACTGATCATGCACTGATCACGTGACTATCATGCACTGATCACGTGGCTATCATGCTCTGATCACGTGGCTGATCATGCAATGATCACGTAACTACCATGTACTGGTCACTTGAGTGATCATGCACTGATCATGTAATTGATCCTGCACTGATCACGTGGATCAGCATGCACTGATCACATGGCTGATCACACTGGTGTCACGTGACTGATCATGTACAGATCACGTGACTAATCATGAAGTGATCACGTGGCTATCCTGCACTGATCACGTGGCTATCATGCACTGATTACGTGGCTATCATGCACTTCTCACGTGGCTGATCATGCTATGATCATGTAGCAACCATGTACTGCTCACGTGACTGATCATGCACTGATCACGTAGTTGATCCTGCACTGATCACGTGGCTCATCATGCACTGATCACGTGACTAATCATGCTGATCACGTGGCTATAATTCACTGATCACGTGGATTTCATGCACTGATTACGTTCCTGTCATGCACAGATCACGTGACTAATCATGAACTGATCACGTAGGTATCATGCTCTGATCACGTGGCTGATCATACACTGTCCACGTGTCTGAACATGCACTGATCACGTGGCTGATCATACTCTGCTCATGTAGCTGATCATGCACTGATCACGTGTCTATCATGCACTGCTCACGTGGCTGATCCTGCAATGATCACGTAGCTAACATGTACTGGTCACGTGACTGATCATGCAATGGTAACGTAATTGATCATGCACTGATCACGTGACTGATCGTGCCCTTATCACGCGACTGATCATGCACTGATCACCTGGCTCTCATGCACTGCTAAAGTGGATGATAATACAATGATCACATAGCTACCATGTACTGTTCACGTGGCTGATCATGCACTGATCACGTGGCTATCATGCACTGCTCATGTGGCTGATCATGCAATGCTCATGCAGCTACCATGTACTGGGCACATGACTCTTCATGCACTGATCACGTGACACATCATGCACTTATCACGTGGCTATCATGTACTACTCACGTGGTTGATCATGCAATGATCATGTAGCTACCATGAACCGGACACGTGACTGATCATACACCCATCAGGTGACTGCCCATGCACTGACCACGTGGATGATCATACACTGATAATATGACTGATCATGCAGTGATCACGGGGCTAACATGCACAGATCAAGTGGCTGATCATACTATGCTCCCGAAATTCATCATGCACTGATCACGTGGCTATCATGCACTGGTCACGTGGCCGATCATGCAATGCTCACGTAGCTACCATGTACTGGTCACGTGACTGATCATGCACTGATCACGTAATTGATCATGCACTGTTCACGTGACTGATCATGCACTGATCACGTGACTGATCATGCACTGATCACGTGGCTCTGATGCACTGCTAACGTGGATGATCATACAATGTTCACATAGCTACCATGTACTGGTCACGTGACTGATCATGCACTGATCACGTGGCTGATCATGCACTGATCACGTGGCTATCATGCACTGCTTACGTGGCTGATCATTCAATGATCACACAGCTACCATGTACTGGTCACATGACTGATCATGCACTGATCACGTAATTGATCATGCACTGATCACGTGATGATCATGAACTGATCAGTTTGCTCTCATGCACTGATTACTTGGCTGATCATACACTGATCACGTGACTGACAATGCACTGATCATCTGGCTATCATGCTTTCATTACCTGGCTATCGTGCACTGATCACGAGTTTGATCATACACTGATCACGAGACTGATCATGCACTGATCACGTCTATGTCATGCACTGATCACATGACTGCCCATGCACTGATCGCGTGGCTGATCATGCACTGATCCCGTGACTGATCATGCACTGATCACGTGGCTGATCATGCACTGATCACGTGGCTATCATGCACTGCTCATGTGGCTGATCATGCAATGATCACGCAGCTACCATGTACTGGTCACATGACTCTTCATGCACTGATCACATGACTGATCATGCACTGATCACGTGGCTATCATGTACTACTCACGTGGTTGATCATGCAATGATCATGTAGCTAACATGAAGCGGACACATGACTGATCATACACCCATCAGGTGACTGCCCATGCACTGACCACGTGGATGATCATACACTGATAATATGAGAGTTCATGCAGTGATCACGGGGCGAACATGCACTGATAAAGTGGCTGATCATAATCTGCTCCCGAAACTGATCATGCACTGATCACGTGGCTATCATGCAATGATCACGTAGCTACCATGTACTGGTCACGTGAGTGATCATGCACTGATCACGTAATTAATCATGCACTGATCAGGTGACTTATCTTGCACTATTCACGTGAGTGATCATGCACTGATCACGTGACTGATCATGCACTGACCTCGTGGCTATCATGCACGGCTCACGTGGCTGATCATGCAATGATCACGTAGCTCCCATGTACTGGTCACGTGACTGATCATGCACTGATCACGTAATTGATCATGCACTGATCATGTGGCTGATCATGCACTGATAACGTGGCTGATCATACACTGATCACGTGACTGATCATGCACTGATCACGTGACTGATCATGCACTGATCACGTGGCTATCATGCACTGATCACTTGGCTGGTCATACGCTGATCACGTGCCAGGTCATGCATGATCACGTGGCTGATCATGCACTGATCACGTGACTGATCATGCACCGATCACGTGGCTGATCATGCACTGATCACGTGGCTATCATGCACTGCTCACGTGGCTGATCATGCAATGATCATGTAGCAGCCATGTACTGGTCACGTGACTCATCATGCACAGAGCACGTAAATGATCATGCACTGTTCACGTGACTGATAATGTACTGATCACGTGACTGATCATGTACTGATCACGTGGTTATCATGCACTGCTCACGTGGCTGATCATGCAATGATCATGTAGCAACCATGTACTGGTCACATGACTGATCACACATGTATCACGTGACTGATCATGCACTGATCACGTGGCTCTCATGCACTGATCACGTGGCTATCATGCACTGATATCATGCACTGATTACGTGGCTGATCACACATGTATCAGGTGACTGATCATGCACTGATCACGTGACTATCATGCACTGATCACGTGGCTATCATGCTCTGATCACGTGGCTGATCATGCAATGATCACGTAACTACCATGTACTGGTCACTTGAGTGATCATGCACTGATCATGTAATTGATCCTGCACTGATCACGTGGATCAGCATGCACTGATCACATGGCTGATCACACAGGTGTCACGTGACTGATCATGTACAGATCACGTGACTAATCATGAAATGATCACGTGGCTATCCTGCACTGATCACGTGGCTATCATGCACTGATTACGTGGCTATCATGCACTTCTCACGTGGCTGATCATGCTATGATCATGTAGCAACCATGTACTGCTCACGTGACTGATCATGCACTGATCACGTAGTTGATCCTGCACTGATCACGTGGCTCATCATGCACTGATCACGTGACTAATCATGCTGATCACGTGGCTATAATTCACTGATCACGTGGATTTCATGCACTGATTACGTTCCTGTCATGCACAGATCACGTGACTAATCATGAACTGATCACGTAGGTATCATGCTCTGATCACGTGGCTGATCATACACTGTCCACGTGTCTGAACATGCACTGATCACGTGGCTGATCATACTCTGCTCATGTAGCTGATCATGCACTGATCACGTGTCTATCATGCACTGCTCACGTGGCTGATCCTGCAATGATCACGTAGCTAACATGTACTGGTCACGTGACTGATCATGCAATGGTAACGTAATTGATCATGCACTGATCACGTGACTGATCGTGCCCTTATCACGCGACTGATCATGCACTGATCACCTGGCTCTCATGCACTGCTAAAGTGGATGATAATACAATGATCACATAGCTACCATGTACTGTTCACGTGACTGATCATGCACTGATCACGTAATTGATCATGCACTGATCACGTGGCTGATCATACACTCATCACGTGACTCATCATGCACTGATCACGTGACTGATCATGCGCTGATCATGTTTGCTACCATACACTGATAATGTGGCTGATCATACACTGATCACGTGCCTGGTCATGCACAGATCACGTGACTACTCATGAAGTGATCACGTGGCTATCATGCAATGATCACGTGGGTATCATGCACAGATCACGTGGCTGATCAAACACATATCACGTGACTGATCATGCACTGATCACGTGGCTATCATGCACTGATCACGTGGCTGACCATGCAATGATCACATAGCTACCATGTACTGGTCACGTGACTGATCATGCACTGCTCATGTAATTGATCATGCACTGATCACGTGGCTGATCATGCACTGATCACGTGACTCATCATGCACTGATCACGTGGCTGATCATGCACTGATCACGTGGCGATCATGCACTACTCACGTGGCTGGTCATGCAATGATCACGCAGCTACCATGTACTGGTCACATGACTGATCATGCACGGATCACGTGGCTGATCACACACGTATCACGTGACTGATCATGCACTGATCACGTGGCTATCATGCACTGATAAAATGGCTGATCATACTCTGCTTCCGAAACTGATCATGCACTGATCACGTGGCTATCATGCACTGCTCACGTGGCTGATCATGCAATGATCACGTAGCTACCATGTACTGGTCACGTGAGTGATCATGCACTGATCACGTAATTGATCATGCACTGAACAGGTGACTTATCATGCACTGTTCACGTGGCCAATCACACACGTATCACGTGACTGATCATGTACAGATCATTTGACTAATCATGAAGTGATCATGTGGCTATCCTGCACTGATCACGTGGCTATCATGCACTGATCACGTGGCTGATCACAACGTATCACGTGACTGATCGTGTACAGATCATTTGACTAATCATGAAGTGATCACGTGGCTGATCATACTCTGCTCACGTAACTGATCATGCACACATCACGTGGCTATCATGCACTGATCACGTGGCTATCATGCACTGATATCATGCACTGATCACGTGGCTGATCACACACGTATCACGTGACTGATCATGCACTGATCACGTGACTATCATGCACTGATCAACTGGCTATCATGCACTGATCACGTGGCTGTTCATGCAATGATCGCATAGCTACCATGTACTGGTCACGTGACTGATCATGCACTGATCACGTAATTGATCATGCACTGATCAGGTGACTTATCATGCACTGTTCACGTGACTGACATGCACTGATCCCGTGACTGTTCATGCACTGGTCTCGTGGCTATCATGCTTGGCTCACGTGGCTGATCATGCAATGATCACTTAGCTAACATGTACTGGTCACGTAACTGATCATGCACTGATCACGTAATTGATCATGCACTGATCATGTGGCTGATCATGCACTGATCACGTGGCTGATCATACACTGGTCACGTGACTGATCATGCACTGATCACGTGGCTATCATGCACTGATCACGTAGCTGATCATGCAATGATCACGTAGCTATAATGTACTGGTCACGTGACTGATCCTGCACTGATCACGTAATTGATCCTGCACTGATCACGTGGCTCATCACGCACTGATCACATGGCTGATCACAACGTATCACGTGACTGATCGTGTACAGATCATTTGACTAATCATGAAGTGATCACCTGGCTGATCATACTCTGCTCACGTAACTGATCATGCACACATCACGTGGCTATCATGCACTGATCACATGGCTATCATGCACTGATATCATGCACTGATCACGTGGCTGATCACACACGTATCACGTGACTGATCATGCACTGATCACGTGATTATCATGCACTGATCACCTAGCTATCATGCACTGATCACGTGGCTGTTCATGCAATGATCACATAGCTACCATGTACTGGTCACGTGACTGATCATGCACTGATCACGTAATTGATCATGCACTGATCACGTGGCTATCATGCACTGATCACGTGACTGATCATGCACTGATCACGTGACTGATCATGCACTGATCACTTGGATATCATGCACTGATCACGTGGCTGATCATGCACTGATCATGTGGCTCATCACGCACTGATCACGTGGCCAATCACACACGTATCACGTGACTGATCATGTACAGATCATTTGACTAATCATGAAGTGACCACGTGGCTGATCATACACTGGTGACGTGACTGAACATGCACTGATCACGTAATTGATCATGACTGATCACGTGGCTATCATGCACTGATCACGTGACTGATCATGCACTGATCACGTGACTAATCATACACTGATCACTTGGATATCATGCACTGATCACGTAATTGATCATGCACTGATCACGTGGCTATCATGCACTGATCACGTGACTGATCATGCACTGATCACGTGGCTCATCACGCACTGATCACGTGGCCGATCACACACGTATCACGTGACTGATCATGTACAGATCATTTGACTAATCATGAAGTGATCACGTGGCTATCCTGCACTGATCACGTGGATAACATGCACTGATCACGTGGCTGATCACACACGTATCTCGTGACTGATCATGCACTGATCACGTGGCTATCATGCACTGATCACGTGGCTACCATGCACTGATCACGTGGCTGATCATGCAATGATCACGTAGCTACCATATACTGGTCACGTGCGTGATCATGCACTGATCACGTAATTGATCATGCACTGATCAGGTGACTTATCATGCACTGTTCACGTGACTGACATGCACTGATCACGTGACTGATCATGCACTGATCTCGTGGCTATCATGCACGGCTCACGTGGCTGATCAGGCAATGATCACGTAGCTCCCATGTACTGCTCACGTGACTGATCATGCACTGATCACGTAATTGATCATGCACTGATCATGTGGCTGATCATGCACTGATCCCGTGGCTGATCATACACTGATCACGTGACTGATCATGCACTGATCACGTGACTGACCATGCACTGATCATGTGACTGGTCATGCACTTATCAGTTGGCTATCATGCACTGATTACTTGGCTGATCATACACTGATCACGTGACTGATAATGCACTGATCATCTGGCTATCATGCACTCATTACCTGGCTATCATGCACTGATCGCGTGGTTGATCATACACTGATCACGAGACTGATCATGCACTGATCACATCTATATCATGCACTGATCACATGACTGCCCATGCACTGAACACGTGGATGATCATACACTGATCATGTGACACATCATGCAGTGATCACGTGACTATCATGCACTGATCAAGTGGCTGATCATACTCTGCTCCCGAAACTGACAATGCACTGATCACGTGGCTATCATGCACTGCTCATGTGGCTGATCATGCGATGATCACATAGCTACCATGTACTGGTCACGTGAGTGATCATGCACTGATCACGTAATTGATCATGCACTGATCATGTGGCTGATCATGCACTGATCACGTGGCTGATCATACACTGGTCACGTGACTGATCATGCACTGATCACGTGGCTATCATGCACTGATCACGTAGCTGATCATGCAATGATCACGTAGCTATAATGTACTGGTCACGTGACTGATCCTGCACTGATCACGTAATTGATCCTGCACTGATCACGTGGCTCATCACGCACTGATCACATGGCTGATCACAACGTATCACGTGACTGATCGTGTACAGATCATTTGACTAATCATGAAGTGATCACCTGGCTGATCATACTCTGCTCACGTAACTGATCATGCACACATCACGTGGCTATCATGCACTGATCACATGGCTATCATGCACTGATATCATGCACTGATCACGTGGCTGATCACACACGTATCACGTGACTGATCATGCACTGATCACGTGATTATCATGCACTGATCACCTAGCTATCATGCACTGATCACGTGGCTGTTCATGCAATGATCACATAGCTACCATGTACTGGTCACGTGACTGATCATGCACTGATCACGTAATTGATCATGCACTGATCACGTGGCTATCATGCACTGATCACGTGACTGATCATGCACTGATCACGTGACTAATCATGCACTGATCACTTGGATATCATGCACTGATCACGTGGCTGATCATGCACTGATCATGTGGCTCATCACGCACTGATCACGTGGCCAATCACACACGTATCACGTGACTGATCATGTACAGATCATTTGACTAATCATGAAGTGACCACGTGGCTGATCATACACTGGTGACGTGACTGAACATGCACTGATCACGTAATTGATCATGACTGATCACGTGGCTATCATGCACTGATCACGTGACTGATCATGCACTGATCACGTGACTAATCATACACTGATCACTTGGATATCATGCACTGATCACGTAATTGATCATGCACTGATCACGTGGCTATCATGCACTGATCACGTGACTGATCATGCACTGATCACGTGGCTCATCACGCACTGATCACGTGGCCGATCACACACGTATCACGTGACTGATCATGTACAGATCATTTGACTAATCATGAAGTGATCACGTGGCTATCCTGCACTGATCACGTGGATAACATGCACTGATCACGTGGCTGATCACACACGTATCTCGTGACTGATCATGCACTGATCACGTGGCTATCATGCACTGATCACGTGGCTACCATGCACTGATCACGTGGCTGATCATGCAATGATCACGTAGCTACCATATACTGGTCACGTGCGTGATCATGCACTGATCACGTAATTGATCATGCACTGATCAGGTGACTTATCATGCACTGTTCACGTGACTGACATGCACTGATCACGTGACTGATCATGCACTGATCTCGTGGCTATCATGCACGGCTCACGTGGCTGATCAGGCAATGATCACGTAGCTCCCATGTACTGCTCACGTGACTGATCATGCACTGATCACGTAATTGATCATGCACTGATCATGTGGCTGATCATGCACTGATCCCGTGGCTGATCATACACTGATCACGTGACTGATCATGCACTGATCACGTGACTGACCATGCACTGATCATGTGACTGGTCATGCACTTATCAGTTGGCTATCATGCACTGATTACTTGGCTGATCATACACTGATCACGTGACTGATAATGCACTGATCATCTGGCTATCATGCACTCATTACCTGGCTATCATGCACTGATCGCGTGGTTGATCATACACTGATCACGAGACTGATCATGCACTGATCACATCTATATCATGCACTGATCACATGACTGCCCATGCACTGAACACGTGGATGATCATACACTGATCATGTGACACATCATGCAGTGATCACGTGACTATCATGCACTGATCAAGTGGCTGATCATACTCTGCTCCCGAAACTGACAATGCACTGATCACGTGGCTATCATGCACTGCTCATGTGGCTGATCATGCGATGATCACATAGCTACCATGTACTGGTCACGTGAGTGATCATGCACTGATCACGTAATTGATCATGCACTGATCAGGTGACTGATCATGCACTGTTCTCGTGGCTATCATGCAGGGCTCACGTGGTTGATCAGGCAATGATCACGTAGCTCGCATGTACTGCTCACGTGACTGATCATGCACTTATCACATGGCTATCATGCACGGCTCACGTGGCTGATCATGCAATGATCACGTAGCTACCATGTCCTGATCACGTGACTGATCATGCACTGATCATGTGACTGATCATGCACTGATCACGTGGCTTATCATGCACTGATCACCTGGCTATCAGGCACTGCTCACGTGGCTGATCATGCAATGATCACGCAGCTACCATGTACTGGTCACATGACTGATCATGCACTTATCACGTAATTGATCATGCACTGATCACGTGACTGATCATGCAATGATCAGTTGGCTCTCATGCACTCATTACTTGGCTGATCATACACTGATCACGTGACTGATAATGCACTGATCATCTGGCTATCATGCTTTCATTACCTGGCTATCGTGCACTGATCATGCGGTTGATCACACACTGATCCCGAGACTGATCATGCAGTGATCACGTCTATGTCATGCACTGATCACATGAATGCCCATGCACTGATCGTGTGGCTGATCATGCACTGATCCCATGACTGATCATGCACTGATCACGTGGCTTATCATGCACTGATCACGTGGCTATCATGCACTGCTCATGTGGCTGATCATGCAATGATCACGCAGCTACCATGTACTGGTCACATGACTGATCATGCACTGATCACCTGATTGATCATGCACTGATCACTTGGATATCATGCACTGATCACATGGCTGATCATACACTGTTCACGTGTCTGACCATGCACTGATCACGTGGCTGATCATACACTGCTCACGTAACTGATCATGCACTGATCACATGGCTATCATGCACTGATCACGTGGCTGAACATGCACTGTTCACGTGGCTGATCACACACCTGTCACGTGACTGATCATGCACTGATCACTTGGCACTCATGCACTGATCACTTGGCTGATCATACTCTGCTCACGTAACTGATCATGCACACATCACGTGGCTATCATGCACTGCTCACGTGGCTGGTCATGCAATGGTCACTTAGCTACCATATACTGGCCACGTGACTGATCATGCACTGATCACGTGGCTATCATGCTCTGCTCACGTGGCTGATCATGCAATGATTAGGTAGCAACCATGTACTGGTCACGTGACTGATCATGCACTGATCACGTAATTGATCCTGCACTGATCACGTGGCTCATCATGCACTGATCACGTGGCTGATCATGAACTGATCACGTGGCTATCATGCACTACTCACGTGACTGATCATGCAATGATCACGCAGCTACCATGTACTGGTCACATGACTGATCATGCACTGATCACGTGACTGATCATGCACTGATCACGTGGCTGATCATGCACTGATCACCTGGCTATCATGCACTGCTCACGAGGCTGATCATGCAATGATCACGCAGCTACCATGTACTGGTCACATGACTGATCATGCACTGATCACGTAATTGATCATGCACTGATCACGTGACTGATCATGCAATGATCAGTTGGCTCTCATGCACTGATTACTTGGCTGATCATACACTGATCACGTGACTGATAATGCACTGATCATCTGGCTATCATGCTTTCATTACCTGGCTATCGTGCACTGATCACGAGTTTGATCATACACTGATCACGAGACTGATCATGCACTGATCACATGACTGCCCATGCACTGATCGCATGGCTGATCATGAACTGATCCCGTGACTGATCATGCACTGATCACGTGGCTGATCATGCACTGATCACGTCTATATCATGCACTGATCACAT
Organism: Bos taurus; assembly: GCF_002263795.3. Classification (NCBI taxonomy): domain Eukaryota; kingdom Metazoa; phylum Chordata; class Mammalia; order Artiodactyla; family Bovidae; genus Bos; species Bos taurus. The sequence continues at coordinate 158,723 of NW_020191671.1, read as the reverse complement.
GACTGCTCATGTACTGATCACGTGGATGATCATACACTGATCATGTGACAGATCATGCAGTGATCACGTGGCTATCATGCACTGATCAAGTGGCTGATAATACTCTGCTCCCGAAACTGATCATGCACTCATCACGTGATTGATCATGCACTTTTCACGTGACTATCCTGCACTGATCACTTCGATTTCATGCACTGATCACGTGCCTGGTCATGCACTGATCACGTGGCTCATCACGCACTGATCACGTGGCCGATCACACACGTATCACGTGACTGATCATGTACAGTTCATTTGACTAATCATGAAGTGAACACGTGGCTATCCTGCACTGATAACGTGGATATCATGTACTGATCACGTGGCTGATCACACACGTATCTCGTGACTGATCATGCACTGATCACGTGGCTATCATGCACTGATCACGTGGCTATCATGCACTGATCACGTGGCTGATCATACACTGATCACGTGCCTGGTCATGCAGTGATCACGAGGCTATCATGCACTGATCAAGTGGCTCATCACGCACTGATCACGTGGCCAATCACACACGTATCACGTGACTGATCATGTACAGATCATTTGACTAATCATGAAGTGATCACGTGGCTATCATGCACTGATCACGTGGCTGATCATACACTGATCACGTGGATATCATGCACTGATCACGTGGTTGATAATGCACTGATCACGTGGCTCATCACGCACTGATCACGTGGCCAATCACACACGTATCACGTGACTGATCATGTACAGATCATTTGACTAATCATGAAGTGATCATATGGCTATCCTGCACTGATCACGTGGATATCATGCACTGATCACGTGGCTGATCACACACGTATCTCGTGACGGATCATGCACTGATCACGTGGCTATCATGCACTGATCACGTGGCTGACCACAACGTATCACGTGACTGATCGTGTACAGATCATTTGACTAATCATGAAGTGATCACGTGGCTGATCATACTCTGCTCACGTAACTGATCATGCACACATCACGTGGCTATCATGCACTGATCACGTGGCTATCATGCACTGATATCATGCACTGATCACGTGGCTGATCACACACGTATCACGTGACTGATCATGCACTGATCACGTGACTATCATGCACTGATCAACTGGCTATCATGCACTGATCACGTGGCTGTTCATGCAATGATCACATAGCTACCATGTACTGGTCACGTGACTGATCATGCACTGATCACGTAATTGATCATGCACTGATCAGGTGACTTATCATGCACTGTTCACGTGACTGACATGCACTGATCCCGTGACTGTTCATGCACTGGTCTCGTGGCTATCATGCTTGGCTCACGTGGCTGATCATGCAATGATCACTTAGCTAACATGTACTGGTCACGTAACTGATCATGCACTGATCACGTAATTGATCATGCACTGATCATGTGGCTGATCATGCACTGATCACGTGGCTGATCATACACTGGTCACGTGACTGATCATGCACTGATCACGTGGCTATCATGCACTGATCACGTAGCTGATCATGCAATGATCACGTAGCTATAATGTACTGGTCACGTGACTGATCCTGCACTGATCACGTAATTGATCCTGCACTGATCACGTGGCTCATCACGCACTGATCACGTGGCTGATCACAACGTATCACGTGACTGATCGTGTACAGATCATTTGACTAATCATGAAGTGATCACGTGGCTGATCATACTCTGCTCACGTAACTGATCATGCACACATCACGTGGCTATCATGCACTGATCACATGGCTATCATGCACTGATATCATGCACTGATCACGTGGCTGATCACACACGTATCACGTGACTGATCATGCACTGATCACGTGATTATCATGCACTGATCACCTAGCTATCATGCACTGAACACGTGGATGATCATACACTGATCATGTGACACATCATGCAGTGATCACGTGACTATCATGCACTGATCAAGTGGCTGATCATACTCTGCTCCCGAAACTGACAATGCACTGATCACGTGGCTATCATGCACTGCTCACGTGGCTGATCATGCGATGATCACATAGCTACCATGTACTGGTCACGTGACTGATCATGCACTGATCACGTAATTGATCATGCACTGATCACGTGGCTATCATGCACTGATCACGTGACTGATCATGCACTGATCACGTGACTGATCATGCACTGATCACTTGGATATCATGCACTGATCACGTGGCTGATCATGCACTGATCATGTGGCTCATCAGGCACTGATCACGTGGCCAATCACACACGAATCACGTGACTGATCATGTACAGATCATTTGACTAAACATGAAGTGATCACGTGGCTGATCATACACTGGTGACCTGACTGAACATGCACTGATCACGTAATTGATCATGACTGATCACGTGGCTATCATGCACTGATCACGTGACTGATCATGCACTGATCACGTGACTAATCATACACTGATCACTTGGATATCATGCACTGATCACGTAATTGATCATGCACTGATCACGTGGCTATCATGCACTGATCACGTGGCCGATCACACACGTATCACGTGACTGATCATGTACAGTTCATTTGACTAATCATGAAGTGAACACGTGGCTATCCTGCACTGATAACGTGGATATCATGTACTGATCACGTGGCTGATCACACACGTATCTCGTGACTGATCATGCACTGATCACGTGGCTATCATGCACTGATCACGTGGCTATCATGCACTGATCACGTGGCTGATCATACACTGATCACGTGCCTGGTCATGCAGTGATCACGAGGCTATCATGCACTGATCAAGTGGCTCATCACGCACTGATCACGTGGCCAATCACACACGTATCACGTGACTGATCATGTACAGATCATTTGACTAATCATGAAGTGATCACGTGGCTATCATGCACTGATCACGTGGCTGATCATACACTGATCACGTGGATATCATGCACTGATCACGTGGTTGATAATGCACTGATCACGTGGCTCATCACGCACTGATCACGTGGCCAATCACACACGTATCACGTGACTGATCATGTACAGATCATTTGACTAATCATGAAGTGATCATGTGGCTATCCTGCACTGATCACGTGGATATCATGCACTGATCTCGTGGCTGATCACACACGTATCTCGTGACGGATCATGCACTGATCACGTGGCTATCATGCACTGATCACGTGGCTGACCACAACGTATCACGTGACTGATCGTGTACAGATCATTTGACTAATCATGAAGTGATCACGTGGCTGATCATACTCTGCTCACGTAACTGATCATGCACACGTCACGTGGCTATCATGCACTGATCACGTGGCTATCATGCACTGATATCATGCACTGATCACGTGGCTGATCACACACGTATCACGTGACTGATCATGCACTGATCACGTGACTATCATGCACTGATCAACTGGCTATCATGCACTGATCACGTGGCTGTTCATGCAATGATCACATAGCTACCATGTACTGGTCACATGAGTGATCATGCACTGATCACGTAATTGATCATGCACTGATCAGGTGACATATCATGCACAGTTCACGTGACTGATCATGCACTGATCACGTGACTGATCATGCACTGATCTCGTGGCTATCATGCTCGGCTCACGTGGCTGATCAGGCAATTATCACTTAGCTCCCATGTACTGCTCACGTGACTGAACCTGCACTGATCACGTAATTGATCATGCACTGATCATGTTGCTGATCATGCACTGATCACGTGGCTGATCATACACTGATCACATGACTGATCATGCACTGATCACGTGATTGATCATGCACTGATCACGTGGCTATCATGCACTGATCTCTTGGCTGGTCATACACTGATCACGTGCCTGGTCATGCACAGATTACGTGACTGATCATGCAGTGATCACGTGACTGCTCATGCACTGATCATGTGGCTATCATGCACTACTCACGTGGCTGATCATGCAATGATCATGTAGCTACCATGTACTGGTCACGTGACTGATCATACACCCATCAGGTGACTGAACATGCACTGATCACGTGGCTATTATGCACTGTTCACGTGGCTGACCATACACTTATCACCTGCCTGGTCATGCACAGATCACGTGACTAATCATGAACTGATCATGTAGCTATCATGCACTGATCACCTGGCTGCTCATGCACTGATCACGTGGATGATCATACACTGATCATGTGACAGATCATGCAGTGATCACGTGGCTATCATGCACTGATCAAGTGGCTGATCATACTCTGCTCCCGAAACTGATCATGCACTCATCACGTGACTGTCATGCACTTATCACGTGACTATCCTGCACTGATCACTTCGATTTCATGCACTGATCACGTGCCTGGTCATGCACTGATCACGTGGCCGATCACACACGTATCACGTGACTGATCATGTACAGTTCATTTGACTAATCATGAAGTGAACACGTGGCTATCCTGCACTGATAACGTGGATATCATTCACTGATCACGTGGCTGATCACACACGTATCTCGTGACTGATCATGCACTGATCACGTGGCTATCATGCACTGATCACGTGGCTGATCATACACTGATCACGTGCCTGGTCATGCAGTGATCACGAGGCTATCATGCACTGATCAACTGGCTCATCACGCACTGATCACGTGGCCAATCACACACGTATCACGTGACTGATCATGTACAGATCATTTGACTAATCATGAAGTGATCACGTGGCTATCATGCACTGATCACGTGGCTGATCATACACTGATCACGTGGATATCATGCACTGATCACGTGGTTGATAATGCACTGATCACGTGGCTCATCACGCACTGATCACGTGGCCAATCACACACGTATCACGTGACTGATCATGTACAGATCATTTGACTAATCATGAAGTGATCATGTGGCTATCCTGCACTGATCACGTGGCTATCATGCACTGATCACGTGGCTGATCACAACGTATCACGTGACTGATCGTGTACAGATCATTTGACTAATCATGAAGTGATCACGTGGCTGATCATACTCTGCTCACGTAACTGATCATGCACACATCACGTGGCTATCATGCACTGATCACGTGGCTATCATGCACTGATATCATGCACTGATCACGTGGCTGATCACACACGTATCACGTGACTGATCATGCACTGATCACGTGACTATCATGCACTGATCAACTGGCTATCATGCACTGATCACGTGGCTGTTCATGCAATGATCGCATAGCTACCATGTACTGGTCACGTGACTGATCATGCACTGATCACGTAATTGATCATGCACTGATCAGGTGACTTATCATGCACTGTTCACGTGACTGACATGCACTGATCCCGTGACTGTTCATGCACTGGTCTCGTGGCTATCATGCTTGGCTCACGTGGCTGATCATGCAATGATCACTTAGCTAACATGTACTGGTCACGTAACTGATCATGCACTGATCACGTAATTGATCATGCACTGATCATGTGGCTGATCATGCACTGATCACGTGGCTGATCATACACTGGTCACGTGACTGATCATGCACTGATCACGTGGCTATCATGCACTGATCACGTAGCTGATCATGCAATGATCACGTAGCTATAATGTACTGGTCACTTGACTGATCCTGCACTGATCACGTAATTGATCCTGCACTGATCACGTGGCTCATCACGCACTGATCACATGGCTGATCACAACGTATCACGTGACTGATCGTGTACAGATCATTTGACTAATCATGAAGTGATCACCTGGCTGATCATACTCTGCTCACGTAACTGATCATGCACACATCACGTGGCTATCATGCACTGATCACATGGCTATCATGCACTGATATCATGCACTGATCACGTGGCTGATCACACACGTATCACGTGACTGATCATGCACTGATCACGTGATTATCATGCACTGATCACCTAGCTATCATGCACTGATCACGTGGCTGTTCATGCAATGATCACATAGCTACCATGTACTGGTCACGTGACTGATCATGCACTGATCACGTAATTGATCATGCACTGATCACGTGGCTATCATGCACTGATCACGTGACTGATCATGCACTGATCACGTGACTGATCATGCACTGATCACTTGGATATCATGCACTGATCACGTGACTGATCATGCACTGATCACGTGGCTCATCACGCACTGATCACGTGGCCGATCACACACGTATCACGTGACTGATCATGTACAGATCATTTGACTAATCATGAAGTGACCACGTGGCTGATCATACACTGGTGACGTGACTGAACATGCACTGATCACGTAATTGATCATGACTGATCACGTGGCTATCATGCACTGATCACGTGACTGATCATGCACTGATCACGTGACTAATCATACACTGATCACTTGGATATCATGCACTGATCACGTAATTGATCATGCACTGATCACGTGGCTATCATGCACTGATCACGTGACTGATCATGCACTGATCACGTGGCTCATCACGCACTGATCACGTGGCCGATCACACACGTATCACGTGACTGATCATGTACAGATCATTTGACTAATCATGAAGTGATCACGTGGCTATCCTGCACTGATCACGTGGATAACATGCACTGATCACGTGGCTGATCACACACGTATCTCGTGACTGATCATGCACTGATCACGTGGCTATCATGCACTGATCACGTGGCTACCATGCACTGATCACGTGGCTGATCATGCAATGATCACGTAGCTACCATATACTGGTCACGTGCGTGATCATGCACTGATCACGTAATTGATCATGCACTGATCAGGTGACTTATCATGCACTGTTCACGTGACTGACATGCACTGATCACGTGACTGATCATGCACTGATCTCGTGGCTATCATGCACGGCTCACGTGGCTGATCATGCAATGATCACGCAGCTACCATGTACTGGTCACATGACTGATCATGCACTGATCACGTGACTGATCATGCACTGATCACGTGGCTGATCATGCACTGATCACCTGGCTATCATGCACTGCTCACGAGGCTGATCATGCAATGATCACGCAGCTACCATGTACTGGTCACGTGACTGATCATGCACTGATCACGTAATTGATCCTGCACTGATCACGTGGCTCATCATGCACTGATCACGTGGCTGATCATTAACTGATCACGTGGCTATCATGCACTACTCACGTGACTGATCATGCAATGATCACGCAGCTACCATGTACTGGTCACATGACTGATCATGCACTGATCACGTGACTGATCATGCACTGATCACGTGGCTGATCATGCACTGATCACCTGGCTATCATGCACTGCTCACGAGGCTGATCATGCAATGATCACGCAGCTACCATGTACTGGTCACATGACTGATCATGCACTGATCACGTAATTGATCATGCACTGATCACGTGACTGATCATGCAATGATCAGTTGGCTCTCATGCACTGATTACTTGGCTGATCATACACTGATCACGTGACTGATAATGCACTGATCATCTGGCTATCATGCTTTCATTACCTGGCTATCGTGCACTGATCACGAGGTTGATCATACACTGATCACGAGACTGATCATGCACTGATCACGTCTATGTCATGCACTGATCACATGACTGCCCATGCACTGATCGCGTGGCTGATCATGAACTGATCCCGTGACTGATCATGCACTGATCACGTGGCTGATCATGCACTGATCACGTCTATATCATGCAATGATCACATGACTGCTCATGTACTGATCACGTGGATGATCATACACTGATCATGTGACAGATCATGCAGTGATCACGTGGCTATCATGCACTGATCAAGTGGCTGATAATACTCTGCTCCCGAAACTGATCATGCACTCATCACGTGACTGATCATGCACTTTTCACGTGACTATCCTGCACTGATCACTTCGATTTCATGCACTGATCACGTGCCTGGTCATGCACTGATCACGTGGCTCATCACGCATTGATCACGTGGCCGATCACACACGTATCACGTGACTGATCATGTACAGTTCATTTGACTAATCATGAAGTGAACACGTGGCTATCCTGCACTGATAACGTGGATATCATGTACTGATCACGTGGCTGATCACACACGTATCTCGTGACTGATCATGCACTGATCACGTGGCTATCATGCACTGATCACGTGGCTATCATGCACTGATCACGTGGCTGATCATACACTGATCACGTGCCTGGTCATGCAGTGATCACGAGGCTATCATGCACTGATCACGTGGCTGATCATACACTGATCACGTGGATATCATGCACGGATCACGTGGTTGATAATGCACTGATCACGTGGCTCATCACGCACTGATCACGTGGCCAATCACACACGTATCACGTGACTGATCATGTACAGATCATTTGACTAATCATGAAGTGATCATGTGGCTATCCTGCACTGATCACGTGGCTGATCACACACGTATCTCGTGACGGATCATGCACTGATCACGTGGCTATCATGCACTGGTGACGTGGCTGATCATACACTGATCACGTGGATATCATGCACGGATCACGTGGCTGATCATGCACTGATCATGTGGCTCATCAGGCACTGATCACGTGGCCAATCACACACGTATCACGTGACTGATCATGTACAGATCATTTGACTAAACATGAAGTGATCACGTGGCTGATCATACACTGGTGACGTGACTGAACATGCACTGATCACGTAATTGATCATGACTGATCACGTGGCTATCATGCACTGATCACGTGACTGATCATGCACTGATCACGTGACTAATCATACACTGATCACTTGGATATCATGCACTGATCACGTAATTGATCATGCACTGATCACGTGGCTATCATGCACTCATCACGTGGCCGATCACACACGTATCACGTGACTGATCATGTACAGTTCATTTGACTAATCATGAAGTGAACACGTGGCTATCCTGCACTGATAACGTGGATATCATGTACTGATCACGTGGCTGATCACACACGTATCTCGTGACTGATCATGCACTGATCACGTGGCTATCATGCACTGATCACGTGGCTATCATGCACTGATCACGTGGCTGATCATACACTGATCACGTGCCTGGTCATGCAGTGATCATGAGGCTATCATGCACTGATCAAGTGGCTCATCACGCACTGATCACGTGGCCAATCACACACGTATCACGTGACTGATCATGTACAGATCATTTGACTAATCATGAAGTGATCACGTGGCTATCATGCACTGATCACGTGGCTGATCATACACTGATCACGTGGATATCATGCACGGATCACGTGGTTGATAATGCACTGATCACGTGGCTCATCACGCACTGATCACGTGGCCAATCACACACGTATCACGTGACTGATCATGTACAGATCATTTGACTAATCATGAAGTGATCATGTGGCTATCCTGCACTGATCACGTGGATATCATGCACTGATCTCGTGGCTGATCACACACGTATCTCGTGACGGATCATGCACTGATCACGTGGCTATCATGCACTGATCACGTGGCTGACCACAACGTATCACGTGACTGATCGTGTACAGATCATTTGACTAATCATGAAGTGATCACGTGGCTGATCATACTCTGCTCACGTAACTGATCATGCACACATCACGTGGCTATCATGCACTGATCACGTGGCTATCATGCACTGATATCATGCACTGATCACGTGGCTGATCACACACGTATCACGTGACTGATCATGCACTGCTCACGTCACTATCATGCACTGATCAACTGGCTATCATGCACTGATCACGTGGCTGTTCATGCAATGATCACATAGCTACCATGTACTGGTCACGTGACTGATCATGCACTGATCACGTAATTGATCATGCACTGATCAGGTGACTTATCATGCACTGTTCACGTGACTGACATGCACTGATCCCGTGACTGTTCATGCACTGGTCTCGTGGCTATAATGCTTGGCTCACGTGGCTGATCATGCAATGATCACTTAGCTAACATGTACTGGTCACGTAACTGATCATGCACTGATCACGTAATTGATCATGCACTGATCATGTGGCTGATCATGCACTGATCACGTGGCTGATCATACACTGGTCACGTGACTGATCATGCACTGATCACGTGGCTATCATGCACTGATCACGTAGCTGATCATGCAATGATCACGTAGCTATAATGTACTGGTCACTTGACTGATCCTGCACTGATCACGTAAGTGATCCTGCACTGATCACGTGGCTCATCACGCACTGATCACGTGGCTGATCACAACGTATCACGTGACTGATCGTGTACAGATCATTTGACTAATCATGAAGTGATCACGTGGCTGATCATACTCTGCTCACGTAACTGATCATGCACACATCACGTGGCTATCATGCACTGATCACGTGGCTATCATGCACTGATATCATGCACTGATCACGTGGCTGATCACACACGTATCACGTGACTGATCATGCACTGATCACGTGATTATCATGCACTGATCACCTAGCTATCATGCACTGAACACGTGGATGATCATACACTGATCATGTGACACATCATGCAGTGATCACGTGACTATCATGCACTGATCAAGTGGCTGATCATACTCTGCTCCCGAAACTGACTATGCACTGACCACGTGGCTATCATGCACTGCTCACGTGGCTGATCATGCGATGATCACATAGCTACCATGTACTGGTCACGTGACTGATCATGCACTGATCACGTAATTGATCATGCACTGATCACGTGGCTATCATGCACTGATCACGTGACTGATCATGCACTGATCACGTGACTGATCATGCACTGATCACTTGGATATCATGCACTGATCACGTGGCTGATCATGCACTGATCATGTGGCTCATCAGGCACTGATCACGTGGCCAATCACACACGTATCACGTGACTGATCATGTACAGATCATTTGACTAATCATGAAGTGATCACGTGGCTGATCATACACTGGTGACGTGACTGAACATGCACTGATCACGTAATTGATCATGACTGATCACGTGGCTATCATGCACTGATCACGTGACTGATCATGCACTGATCACGTGACTAATCATACACTGATCACTTGGATATCATGCACTGATCACGTAATTGATCATGCACTGATCACGTGGCTATCATGCACTGATCACGTGACTGATCATGCACTGATCACGTGGCTCATCACGCACTGATCACGTGGCCGATCACACACGTATCACGTGACTGATCATGTACAGATCATTTGACTAATCATGAAGTGATCACGTGGCTATCCTGCACTGATCACGTGGATAACATGCACTGATCACGTGGCTGATCACACACGTATCTCGTGACTGATCATGCACTGATCACGTGGCTATCATGCACTGATCACGTGGCTACCATGCACTGATCACGTGGCTGATCATGCAATGATCACGTAGCTACCATATACTGGTCACGTGCGTGATCATGCACTGATCACGTAATTGATCATGCACTGATCAGGTGACTTATCATGCACTGTTCACGTGACTGACATGCACTGATCACGTGACTGATCATGCACTGATCTCGTGGCTATCATGCACGGCTCACGTGGCTGATCAGGCAATGATCACGTAGCTCCCATGTACTGCTCACGTGACTGATCATGCACTGATCACGTAATTGATCATGCACTGATCATGTGGCTGATCATGCACTGATCCCGTGGCTGATCATACACTGATCACGTGACTGATCATGCACTGATCACGTGACTGACCATGCACTGATCATGTGACTGGTCATGCACTTATCAGTTGGCTCTCATGCACTGATTACTTGGCTGATCATACACTGATCACGTGACTGACAATGCACTGATCATCTGGCTATCATGCACTCATTACCTGGCTATCATGCACTGATCACGTGGTTGATCATACACTGATCACGAGACTGATCATGCACTGATCACATCTATATCATGCACTGATCACATGACTGCCCATGCACTGAACACGTGGATGATCATACACTGATCATGTGACACATCATGCAGTGATCACGTGATTATCATGCACTGATCAAGTGGCTGATCATACTCTGCTCCCGAAACTGACAATGCACTGATCACGTGGCTATCATGCACTGCTCACGTGGCTGATCATGCGATGATCACATAGCTACCATGTACTGGTCACGTGAGTGATCATGCACTGATCACGTAATTGATCATGCACTGATCAGGTGACTTATCATGCACTGTTCACGTGACTGACATGCACTGATCACGTGACTGATCATGCACTGTTCTCGTGGCTATCATGCAGGGCTCACGTGGTTGATCAGGCAATGATCACGTAGCTCCCATGTACTGCTCACGTGACTGATCATGCACTGATCACGTGGCTATCATGCACTGATCTCGTGGCTATCATGCACGGCTCACGTGGCTGATCATGCAATGATCACGTAGCTACCATGTCCTGATCACGTGACTGATCATGCACTGATCATGTGACTGATCATGCACTGATCACGTGGCTTATCATGCACTGATCACCTGGCTATCAGGCACTGCTCACGTGGCTGATCATGCAATGATCACGCAGCTACCATGTACTGGTCACATGACTGATCATGCACTTATCACGTAATTGATCATGCACTGATCACGTGACTGATCATGCAATGATCAGTTGGCTCTCATGCACTCATTACTTGGCTGATCATACACTGATCACGTGACTGATAATGCACTGATCATCTGGCTATCATGCTTTCATTACCTGGCTATCGTGCACTGATCATGCGGTTGATCACACACTGATCCGAGACTGATCATGCAGTGATCACGTCTATGTCATGCACTGATCACATGAATGCCCATGCACTGATCGTGTGGCTGATCATGCACTGATCCCATGACTGATCATGCACTGATCACGTGGCTTATCATGCACTGATCACGTGGCTATCATGCACTGCTCATGTGGCTGATCATGCAATGATCACGCAGCTACCATGTACTGGTCACATGACTGATCATGCACTGATCACCTGATTGATCATGCACTGATCACTTGGATATCATGCACTGATCACATGGCTGATCATACACTGTTCACGTGTCTGACCATGCACTGATCACGTGGCTGATCATACACTGCTCACGTAACTGATCATGCACTGATCACATGGCTATCATTCACTGATCACGTGGCTGAACATGCACTGTTCACGTGGCTGATCACACACCTGTCACGTGACTGATCATGCACTGATCACTTGGCACTCATGCACTGATCACTTGGCTGATCATACTCTGCTCACGTAACTGATCATGCACACATCACGTGGCTATCATGCACTGCTCACGTGGCTGGTCATGCAATGGTCACTTAGCTACCATATACTGGCCACGTGACTGATCATGCACTGATCACGTGGCTATCATGCTCTGCTCACGTGGCTGATCATGCAATGATTAGGTAGCAACCATGTACTGGTCACGTGACTGATCATGCACTGATCACGTAATTGATCCTGCACTGATCACGTGGCTCATCATGCACTGATCACGTGGCTGATCATGAACTGATCACGTGGCTATCATGCACTACTCACGTGACTGATCATGCAATGATCACGCAGCTACCATGTACTGGTCACATGACTGATCATGCACTGATCACGTGACTGATCATGCACTGATCACGTGGCTGATCATGCACTGATCACCTGGCTATCATGCACTGCTCACGAGGCTGATCATGCAATGATCACGCAGCTACCATGTACTGGTCACATGACTGATCATGCACTGATCACGTAATTGATCATGCACTGATCACGTGACTGATCATGCAATGATCAGTTGGCTCTCATGCACTCATTACTTGGCTGATCATACACTGATCACGTGACTGATAATGCACTGATCATCTGGCTATCATGCTTTCATTACCTGGCTATCGTGCACTGATCACGAGGTTGATCATACACTGATCACGAGACTGATCATGCACTGATCACGTCTATGTCATGCACTGATCACATGACTGCCCATGCACTGATCGCGTGGCTGATCATGAACTGATCCCGTGACTGATCATGCACTGATCACGTGGCTGATCATGCACTGATCACGTGGCTATCATGCACTGCTCATGTGGCTGATCATGCAATGCTCACGCAGCTACCATGTACTGGGCACATGACTCTTCATGCACTGATCACGTGACACATCATGCACTTATCACGTGGCTATCATGTACTACTCACGTGGTTGATCATGCAATGGTCATGTAGCTACCATGAACCGGACACGTGACTGATCATACACCCATCAGGTGACTGCCCATGCACTGACCACGTGGATGATCATACACTGATAATATGACTGATCATGCAGTGATCACGGGGCTAACATGCACAGATCAAGTGGCTGATCATACTATGCTCCCGAAATTCATCATGCACTGATCACGTGGCTATCATGCACTGCTCACGTGGCCGATCATGCAATGCTCACGTAGCTACCATGTACTGGTCACGTGACTGATCATGCACTGATCACGTAATTGATCATGCACTGTTCACGTGACTGATCATGCACTGATCACGTGACTGATCATGCACTGGTCACGTGGCTCTGATGCACTGCTAACGTGGATGATTATACAATGTTCACATAGCTACCATGTACTGGTCACGTGACTGATCATGCACTGATCACGTAATTGATCATGCAGTGATCACGTGGCTTATCATACACTGATCACCTGACTGATCATGCACTGATCACGTGACTGATCATGTGCTGATCATGTTTGCTATCATACACTGATCATGTGGCTGATCATACACTGATCACGTGCCTAGTCATGCACAGATCACGTGACTACTCATGAAGTGATCACGTGGCTATCATGCAATGATCACGTGGATATCATGCACTGATCATGTGGCTGATCACAAACGTATCACGTGACTGATCATGCACTGATCACGTGGCTGATCATACACTGCTCATGTAACTGATTTTGCACTGATCACGTGGCTATCAGGCACTGATAACGTGGCTGAACATGCACTGTTCACGTAGCTGGTCACACACCTGTCCCGTAACTGATCATGCACTGACCACGTCTATATCATTCACTGATCACATGACTGCCCATGCAATGATCACATGGATGATCATACACTGATCATGTGACAGATCATGCAGTGATCACGTGGCTATCATGCACAGATCAAGTGGCTGATCATACTCTGCTCCCGAAACTGATCATGCATTGATCACGTGGCTACCATGCACTGCTCACGTGGCTGATCATGAAATGATCACGTAGCTAACATATACTGGTCACGTGAGTGATCATGCACTGATCACATAATTGATCATGCACTGATCAGGTGACTTATCATGCACTGTTCACGTGACTGAACATGCACTGATCACGTGACTGATCATGCACTGATCTCGTGGCTATCATGCACGGCTCACGTGGCTGATCATGCAATGATCACGTAGCTACCATGTACTGGTCACGTGACTGACCATGCACTTATCACGTAATTGATCATGCACTGATCACCTGGTTTATCATGCACTGATCACGTGACTGATCTTGTACTGATCACGCGGCTGATCATGCACTGATCACCTGGCTATCATGCAATGCTCATGTGGCTGATCATGCAATAATCACGCAGCTACCATGTACTGGTCACATGACTGATCATGAACTGATCACGTGACTGATCATGCACTGATCACGTGGCTGATCATGCACTGATCACGTGGCTATCATGCACTGCTTACGTGGCTGATCATTCAATGATCACACAGCTACCATGTACTGGTCACATGACTGATCATGCACTGATCACGTAATTGATCATGCACTGATCACGTGATGATCATGAACTGATCAGTTTGCTCTCATGCACTGATTACTTGGCTGATCATACACTGATCACGTGACTGACAATGCACTGATCATCTGGCTATCATGCTTTCATTACCTGGCTATCGTGCACTGATCACGAGTTTGATCATACACTGATCACGAGACTGATCATGCACTGATCACGTCTATGTCATGCACTGATCACATGACTGCCCATGCACTGATCGCGTGGCTGATCATGCACTGATCCCGTGACTGATCATGCACTGATCACGTGGCTGATCATGCACTGATCACGTGGCTATCATGCACTGCTCATGTGGCTGATCATGCAATGATCACGCAGCTACCATGTACTGGTCACATGACTCTTCATGCACTGATCACATGACTGATCATGCACTGATCACGTGGCTATCATGTACTACTCACGTGGTTGATCATGCAATGATCATGTAGCTAACATGAAGCGGACACATGACTGATCATACACCCATCAGGTGACTGCCCATGCACTGACCACGTGGATGATCATACACTGATAATATGAGAGTTCATGCAGTGATCACGGGGCGAACATGCACTGATAAAGTGGCTGATCATAATCTGCTCCCGAAACTGATCATGCACTGATCACGTGGCTATCATGCAATGATCACGTAGCTACCATGTACTGGTCAGGTGAGTGATCATGCACTGATCACGTAATTAATCATGCACTGATCAGGTGACTTATCTTGCACTATTCACGTGAGTGATCATGCACTGATCACGTGACTGATCATGCACTGACCTCGTGGCTATCATGCATGGCTCACGTGGCTGATCATGCAATGTTCACGTAGCTCCCATGTACTGGTCACGTGACTGATCATGCACTGATCACGTAATTGATCATGCACTGATCATGTGGCTGATCATGCACTGATAACGTGACTGATCATACACTGATCACGTGACTGATCATGCACTGATCACGTGACTGATCATGCACTGATCATGTGGCTATCATGCACTGATCACTTGGCTGGTCATACGCTGATCACGTGCCAGGTCATGCATGATCACGTGGCTGATCATGCACTGATCACGTGACTGATCATGCACCGATCACGTGGCTGATCATGCACTGATCACGTGGCTATCATGCACTGCTCACGTGGCTGATCATGCAATGATCATGTAGCAGCCATGTACTGGTCACGTGACTCATCATGCACAGAGCACGTAAATGATCATGCACTGTTCACGTGACTGATAATGTACTGATCACGTGACTGATCATGTACTGATCACGTGGTTATCATGCACTGCTCACGTGGCTGATCATGCAATGATCATGTAGCAACCATATACTGGTCACATGACTGATCACACATGTATCACGTGACTGATCATGCACTGATCACGTGGCTCTCATGCACTGATCACGTGGCTATCATGCACTGATATCATGCACTGATTACGTGGCTGATCACACATGTATCAGGTGACTGATCATGCACTGATCACGTGACTATCATGCACTGATCACGTGGCTATCATGCTCTGATCACGTGGCTGATCATGCAATGATCACGTAACTACCATGTACTGGTCACTTGAGTGATCATGCACTGATCATGTAATTGATCCTGCACTGATCACGTGGATCAGCATGCACTGATCACATGGCTGATCACACAGGTGTCACGTGACTGATCATGTACAGATCACGTGACTAATCATGAAGTGATCACGTGGCTATCCTGCACTGATCACGTGGCTATCATGCACTGATTACGTGGCTATCATGCACTTCTCACGTGGCTGATCATGCTATGTTCATGTAGCAACCATGTACTGCTCACGTGACTGATCATGCACTGATCACGTAGTTGATCCTGCACTGATCACGTGGCTCATCATGCACTGATCACGTGACTAATCATGCTGATCACGTGGCTATAATTCACTGATCACGTGGATTTCATGCACTGATTACGTTCCTGTCATGCACAGATCACGTGACTAATCATGAACTGATCACGTAGGTATCATGCTCTGATCACGTGGCTGATCATACACTGTCCACGTGTCTGAACATGCACTGATCACGTGGCTGATCATACTCTGCTCATGTAGCTGATCATGCACTGATCACGTGTCTATCATGCACTGCTCACGTGGCTGATCCTGCAATGATCACGTAGCTAACATGTACTGGTCACGTGACTGATCATGCAATGGTAACGTAATTGATCATGCACTGATCACGTGACTGATCGTGCCCTTATCACGCGACTGATCATGCACTGATCACCTGGCTCTCATGCACTGCTAAAGTGGATGATAATACAATGATCACATAGCTACCATGTACTGTTCACGTGACTGATCATGCACTGATCACGTAATTGATCATGCACTGATCACGTGGCTGATCATACACTCATCACGTGACTCATCATGCACTGATCACGTGACTGATCATGCGCTGATCATGTTTGCTACCATACACTGATAATGTGGCTGATCATACACTGATCACGTGCCTGGTCATGCACAGATCACGTGACTACTCATGAAGTGATCACGTGGCTATCATGCAATGATCACGTGGCTGATCAAACACATATCACGTGACTGATCATGCACTGATCACGTGGCTATCATGCACTGATCACGTGGCTGATCATGCAATGATCACATAGCTACCATGTACTGGTCACGTGACTGATCATGCACTGCTCATGTAATTGATCATGCACTGATCACGTGGCTGATCATGCACTGATCACGTGACTCATCATGCACTGATCACGTGGCTGATCATGCACTGATCACGTGGCGATCATGCACTACTCACGTGGCTGGTCATGCAATGATCACGCAGCTACCATGTACTGGTCACATGACTGATCATGCACGGATCACGTGGCTGATCACACACGTATCACGTGACTGATCATGCACTGATCACGTGGATGATCATACACTGATCATGTGACAGATCATGCAGTGATCACGTGGCTATCATGCACTGATAAAATGGCTGATCATACTCTGCTTCCGAAACTGATCATGCACTGATCACGTGGCTATCATGCACTGCTCACGTGGCTGATCATGCAATGATCATGTAGCAGCCATGTACTGGTCACGTGACTCATCATGCACAGAGCACGTAAATGATCATGCACTGTTCACGTGACTGATAATGTACTGATCACGTGACTGATCATGTACTGATCACGTGGTTATCATGCACTGCTCACGTGGCTGATCATGCAATGATCATGTAGCAACCATGTACTGGTCACATGACTGATCACACATGTATCACGTGACTGATCATGCACTGATCACGTGGCTCTCATGCACTGATCACGTGGCTATCATGCACTGATATCATGCACTGATTACGTGGCTGATCACACATGTATCAGGTGACTGATCATGCACTGATCACGTGACTATCATGCACTGATCACGTGGCTATCATGCTCTGATCACGTGGCTGATCATGCAATGATCACGTAACTACCATGTACTGGTCACTTGAGTGATCATGCACTGATCATGTAATTGATCCTGCACTGATCACGTGGATCAGCATGCACTGATCACATGGCTGATCACACAGGTGTCACGTGACTGATCATGTACAGATCACGTGACTAATCATGAAGTGATCACGTGGCTATCCTGCACTGATCACGTGGCTATCATGCACTGATTACGTGGCTATCATGCACTTCTCACGTGGCTGATCATGCTATGATCATGTAGCAACCATGTACTGCTCACGTGACTGATCATGCACTGATCACGTAGTTGATCCTGCACTGATCACGTGGCTCATCATGCACTGATCACGTGACTAATCATGCTGATCACGTGGCTATAATTCACTGATCACGTGGATTTCATGCACTGATTACGTTCCTGTCATGCACAGATCACGTGACTAATCATGAACTGATCACGTAGGTATCATGCTCTGATCACGTGGCTGATCATACACTGTCCACGTGTCTGAACATGCACTGATCACGTGGCTGATCATACTCTGCTCATGTAGCTGATCATGCACTGATCACGTGTCTATCATGCACTGCTCACGTGGCTGATCCTGCAATGATCACGTAGCTAACATGTACTGGTCACGTGACTGATCATGCAATGGTAACGTAATTGATCATGCACTGATCACGTGACTGATCGTGCCCTTATCACGCGACTGATCATGCACTGATCACCTGGCTCTCATGCACTGCTAAAGTGGATGATAATACAATGATCACATAGCTACCATGTACTGTTCACGTGACTGATCATGCACTGATCACGTAATTGATCATGCACTGATCACGTGGCTGATCATACACTCATCACGTGACTCATCATGCACTGATCACGTGACTGATCATGCGCTGATCATGTTTGCTACCATACACTGATAATGTGGCTGATCATACACTGATCACGTGCCTGGTCATGCACAGATCACGTGACTACTCATGAAGTGATCACGTGGCTATCATGCAATGATCACGTGGCTGATCAAACACATATCACGTGACTGATCATGCACTGATCACGTGGCTATCATGCACTGATCACGTGGCTGATCATGCAATGATCACATAGCTACCATGTACTGGTCACGTGACTGATCATGCACTGCTCATGTAATTGATCATGCACTGATCACGTGGCTGATCATGCACTGATCACGTGGCGATCATGCACTACTCACGTGGCTGGTCATGCAATGATCACGCAGCTACCATGTACTGGTCACATGACTGATCATGCACGGATCACGTGGCTGATCACACACGTATCACGTGACTGATCATGCACTGATCACGTGGATGATCATACACTGATCATGTGACAGATCATGCAGTGATCACGTGGCTATCATGCACTGATAAAATGGCTGATCATACTCTGCTTCCGAAACTGATCATGCACTGATCACGTGGCTATCATGCACTGCTCACGTGGCTGATCATGCAATGATCATGTAGCAGCCATGTACTGGTCACGTGACTCATCATGCACAGAGCACGTAAATGATCATGCACTGTTCACGTGACTGATAATGTACTGATCACGTGACTGATCATGTACTGATCACGTGGTTATCATGCACTGCTCACGTGGCTGATCATGCAATGATCATGTAGCAACCATGTACTGGTCACATGACTGATCACACATGTATCACGTGACTGATCATGCACTGATCACGTGGCTCTCATGCACTGATCACGTGGCTATCATGCACTGATATCATGCACTGATTACGTGGCTGATCACACATGTATCAGGTGACTGATCATGCACTGATCACGTGACTATCATGCACTGATCACGTGGCTATCATGCTCTGATCACGTGGCTGATCATGCAATGATCACGTAACTACCATGTACTGGTCACTTGAGTGATCATGCACTGATCATGTAATTGATCCTGCACTGATCACGTGGATCAGCATGCACTGATCACATGGCTGATCACACAGGTGTCACGTGACTGATCATGTACAGATCACGTGACTAATCATGAAGTGATCACGTTGCTATCCTGCACTGATCACGTGGCTATCATGCACTGATTACGTGGCTATCATGCACTTCTCACGTGGCTGATCATGCTATGATCATGTAGCAACCATGTACTGCTCACGTGACTGATCATGCACTGATCACGTAGTTGATCCTGCACTGATCACGTGGCTCATCATGCACTGATCACGTGACTAATCATGCTGATCACGTGGCTATAATTCACTGATCACGTGGATTTCATGCACTGATTACGTTCCTGTCATGCACAGATCACGTGACTAATCATGAACTGATCACGTAGGTATCATGCTCTGATCACGTGGCTGATCATACACTGTCCACGTGTCTGAACATGCACTGATCACGTGGCTGATCATACTCTGCTCATGTAGCTGATCATGCACTGATCACGTGTCTATCATGCACTGCTCACGTGGCTGATCCTGCAATGATCACGTAGCTAACATGTACTGGTCACGTGACTGATCATGCAATGGTAACGTAATTGATCATGCACTGATCACGTGACTGATCGTGCCCTTATCACGCGACTGATCATGCACTGATCACATGGCTCTCATGCACTGCTAAAGTGGATGATAATACAATGATCACATAGCTACCATGTACTGTTCACGTGACTGATCATGCACTGATCACGTAATTGATCATGCACTGATAACGTGGCTGATCATACACTCATCACGTGACTCATCATGCACTGATCACGTGACTGATCATGCGCTGATCATGTTTGCTACCATACACTGATAATGTGGCTGATCATACACTGATCACGTGCCTGGTCATGCACAGATCACGTGACTACTCATGAAGTGATCACGTGGCTATCATGCAATGATCACGTGGCTGATCAAACACATATCACGTGACTGATCATGCACTGATCACGTGGCTATCATGCACTGATCACGTGGCTGATCAAACACATATCACGTGACTGATCATGCACTGATCACGTGGCTATCATGCACTGATCAGGTGGCTGATCATGCAATGATCACATAGCTACCATGTACTGGTCACGTGACTGATCATGCACTGCTCATGTAATTGATCATGCACTGATCACCTGGTTTATCATGCACTGATCACGTGACTGATCTTGTACTGATCACGCGGCTGATCATGCACTGATCACCTGGCTATCATGCAATGCTCATGTGGCTGATCATGCAATAATCACGCAGCTACCATGTACTGGTCACATGACTGATCATGAACTGATCACGTGACTGATCATGCACTGATCACGTGGCTGATCATGCACTGATCACGTGGCTATCATGCACTGCTTACGTGGCTGATCATTCAATGATCACACAGCTACCATGTACTGGTCACATGACTGATCATGCACTGATCACGTAATTGATCATGCACTGATCACGTGATGATCATGAACTGATCAGTTTGCTCTCATGCACTGATTACTTGGCTGATCATACACTGATCACGTGACTGACAATGCACTGATCATCTGGCTATCATGCTTTCATTACCTGGCTATCGTGCACTGATCACGAGTTTGATCATACACTGATCACGAGACTGATCATGCACTGATCACGTCTATGTCATGCACTGATCACATGACTGCCCCTGCACTGATCGCGTGGCTGATCATGCACTGATCCCGTGACTGATCATGCACTGATCACGTGGCTGATCATGCACTGATCACGTGGCTATCATGCACTGCTCATGTGGCTGATCATGCAATGATCACGCAGCTACCATGTACTGGTCACATGACTCTTCATGCACTGATCACATGACTGATCATGCACTGATCACGTGGCTATCATGTACTACTCACGTGGTTGATCATGCAATGATCATGTAGCTAACATGAAGCGGACACATGACTGATCATACACCCATCAGGTGACTGCCCATGCACTGACCACGTGGATGATCATACACTGATAATATGAGAGTTCATGCAGTGATCACGGGGCGAACATGCACTGATAAAGTGGCTGATCATAATCTGCTCCCGAAACTGATCATGCACTGATCACGTGGCTATCATGCACTGATCACGTAGCTACCATGTACTGGTCAGGTGAGTGATCATGCACTGATCACGTAATTAATCATGCACTGATCAGGTGACTTATCTTGCACTATTCACGTGAGTGATCATGCACTGATCACGTGGCTCATCATGCACTGATCACGTGACTAATCATGCTGATCACGTGGCTATAATTCACTGATCACGTGGATTTCATGCACTGATTACGTTCCTGTCATGCACAGATCACGTGACTAATCATGAACTGATCACGTAGGTATCATGCTCTGATCACGTGGCTGATCATACACTGTCCACGTGTCTGAACATGCACTGATCACGTGGCTGATCATACTCTGCTCATGTAGCTGATCATGCACTGATCACGTGTCTATCATGCACTGCTCACGTGGCTGATCCTGCAATGATCACGTAGCTAACATGTACTGGTCACGTGACTGATCATGCAATGGTAACGTAATTGATCATGCACTGATCACGTGACTGATCGTGCCCTTATCACGCGACTGATCATGCACTGATCACCTGGCTCTCATGCACTGCTAAAGTGGATGATAATACAATGATCACATAGCTACCATGTACTGTTCACGTGACTGATCATGCACTGATCACGTAATTGATCATGCACTGATCACGTGGCTGATCATACACTCATCACGTGACTCATCATGCACTGATCACGTGACTGATCATGCGCTGATCATGTTTGCTACCATACACTGATAATGTGGCTGATCATACACTGATCACGTGCCTGGTCATGCACAGATCACGTGACTACTCATGAAGTGATCACGTGGCTATCATGCAATGATCACGTGGCTGATCAAACACATATCACGTGACTGATCATGCACTGATCACGTGGCTATCATGCACTGATCACGTGGCTGATCATGCAATGATCACATAGCTACCATGTACTGGTCACGTGACTGATCATGCACTGCTCATGTAATTGATCATGCACTGATCACGTGGCTGATCATGCACTGATCACGTGACTCATCATGCACTGATCACGTGGCTGATCATGCACTGATCACGTGGCGATCATGCACTACTCACGTGGCTGGTCATGCAATGATCACGCAGCTACCATGTACTGGTCACATGACTGATCATGCACGGATCACGTGGCTGATCACACACGTATCACGTGACTGATCATGCACTGATCACGTGGATGATCATACACTGATCATGTGACAGATCATGCAGTGATCACGTGGCTATCATGCACTGATAAAATGGCTGATCATACTCTGCTTCCGAAACTGATCATGCACTGATCACGTGGCTATCATGCACTGCTCACGTGGCTGATCATGCAATGATCATGTAGCAGCCATGTACTGGTCACGTGACTCATCATGCACAGAGCACGTAAATGATCATGCACTGTTCACGTGACTGATAATGTACTGATCACGTGACTGATCATGTACTGATCACGTGGTTATCATGCACTGCTCACGTGGCTGATCATGCAATGATCATGTAGCAACCATGTACTGGTCACATGACTGATCACACATGTATCACGTGACTGATCATGCACTGATCACGTGGCTCTCATGCACTGATCACGTGGCTATCATGCACTGATATCATGCACTGATTACGTGGCTGATCACACATGTATCAGGTGACTGATCATGCACTGATCACGTGACTATCATGCACTGATCACGTGGCTATCATGCTCTGATCACGTGGCTGATCATGCAATGATCACGTAACTACCATGTACTGGTCACTTGAGTGATCATGCACTGATCATGTAATTGATCCTGCACTGATCACGTGGATCAGCATGCACTGATCACATGGCTGATCACACAGGTGTCACGTGACTGATCATGTACAGATCACGTGACTAATCATGAAGTGATCACGTGGCTATCCTGCACTGATCACGTGGCTATCATGCACTGATTACGTGGCTATCATGCACTTCTCACGTGGCTGATCATGCTATGATCATGTAGCAACCATGTACTGCTCACGTGACTGATCATGCACTGATCACGTAGTTGATCCTGCACTGATCACGTGGCTCATCATGCACTGATCACGTGACTAATCATGCTGATCACGTGGCTATAATTCACTGATCACGTGGATTTCATGCACTGATTACGTTCCTGTCATGCACAGATCACGTGACTAATCATGAACTGATCACGTAGGTATCATGCTCTGATCACGTGGCTGATCATACACTGTCCACGTGTCTGAACATGCACTGATCACGTGGCTGATCATACTCTGCTCATGTAGCTGATCATGCACTGATCACGTGTCTATCATGCACTGCTCACGTGGCTGATCCTGCAATGATCACGTAGCTAACATGTACTGGTCACGTGACTGATCATGCAATGGTAACGTAATTGATCATGCACTGATCACGTGACTGATCGTGCCCTTATCACGCGACTGATCATGCACTGATCACCTGGCTCTCATGCACTGCTAAAGTGGATGATAATACAATGATCACATAGCTACCATGTACTGTTCACGTGACTGATCATGCACTGATCACGTAATTGATCATGCACTGATCACGTGGCTGATCATACACTCATCACGTGACTCATCATGCACTGATCACGTGACTGATCATGCGCTGATCATGTTTGCTACCATACACTGATAATGTGGCTGATCATACACTGATCACGTGCCTGGTCATGCACAGATCACGTGACTACTCATGAAGTGATCACGTGGCTATCATGCAATGATCACGTGGCTGATCAAACACATATCACGTGACTGATCATGCACTGATCACGTGGCTATCATGCACTGATCACGTGGCTGATCAAACACATATCACGTGACTGATCATGCACTGATCACGTGGCTATCATGCACTGATCACGTGGCTGATCATGCAATGATCACATAGCTACCATGTACTGGTCACGTGACTGATCCTGCACTGCTCATGTAATTGATCATGCACTGATCACCTGGTTTATCATGCACTGATCACGTGACTGATCTTGTACTGATCACGCGGCTGATCATGCACTGATCACCTGGCTATCATGCAATGCTCATGTGGCTGATCATGCAATAATCACGCAGCTACCATGTACTGGTCACATGACTGATCATGAACTGATCACGTGACTGATCATGCACTGATCACGTGGCTGATCATGCACTGATCACGTGGCTATCATGCACTGCTTACGTGGCTGATCATTCAATGATCACACAGCTACCATGTACTGGTCACATGACTGATCATGCACTGATCACGTAATTGATCATGCACTGATCACGTGATGATCATGAACTGATCAGTTTGCTCTCATGCACTGATTACTTGGCTGATCATACACTGATCACGTGACTGACAATGCACTGATCATCTGGCTATCATGCTTTCATTACCTGGCTATCGTGCACTGATCACGAGTTTGATCATACACTGATCACGAGACTGATCATGCACTGATCACGTCTATGTCATGCACTGATCACATGACTGCCCATGCACTGATCGCGTGGCTGATCATGCACTGATCCCGTGACTGATCATGCACTGATCACGTGGCTGATCATGCACTGATCACGTGGCTATCATGCACTGCTCATGTGGCTGATCATGCAATGATCACGCAGCTACCATGTACTGGTCACATGACTCTTCATGCACTGATCACATGACTGATCATGCACTGATCACGTGGCTATCATGTACTACTCACGTGGTTGATCATGCAATGATCATGTAGCTAACATGAAGCGGACACATGACTGATCATACACCCATCAGGTGACTGCCCATGCACTGACCACGTGGATGATCATACACTGATAATATGAGAGTTCATGCAGTGATCACGGGGCGAACATGCACTGATAAAGTGGCTGATCATAATCTGCTCCCGAAACTGATCATGCACTGATCACGTGGCTATCATGCAATGATCACGTAGCTACCATGTACTGGTCAGGTGAGTGATCATGCACTGATCACGTAATTAATCATGCACTGATCAGGTGACTTATCTTGCACTATTCACGTGAGTGATCATGCACTGATCACGTGACTGATCATGCACTGACCTCGTGGCTATCATGCACGGCTCACGTGGCTGATCATGCAATGATCACGTATCTCCCATGTACTGGTCACGTGACTGATCATGCACTGATCACGTAATTGATCATGCACTGATCTCGTGGCTATCATGCACTACTCACGTGGCTGGTCATGCAATGATCACGCAGCTACCATGTACTGGTCACATGACTGATCATGCACGGATCACGTGGCTGATCACACACGTATCACGTGACTGATCATGCACTGATCACGTGGATGATCATACACTGATCATGTGACAGATCATGCAGTGATCACGTGGCTATCATGCACTGATAAAATGGCTGATCATACTCTGCTTCCGAAACTGATCATGCACTGATCACGTGGCTATCATGCACTGCTCACGTGGCTGATCATGCAATGATCACGTAGCTACCATGTACTGGTCACGTGAGTGATCATGCACTGATCACGTAATTGATCATGCACTGATCAGGTGACTTATCATGCACTGTTCACGTGACTTATCATGCACTGATTACGTGACTGATCCTGCACTGATCTCGTGGCTATCATGCACGGCTCACGTGGCTGATCATGCAATGATCACGTAGCTCCCATGTACTAGTCACGTGACTGATCATGCACTGATCATGTAATTGATCATGCACTGATCATGTGGCTGATCATGCACTGATCACGTGACTGATCATGCACTCATCACGTGACTGATCATGCACTTATCACGTGACTATCATGCACTGATCACTTGGCTGGTCATACACTGATCACGTGCCTGGTCATGCACTGATCACGTGACTGATCATGCACTGATCTCATGACAGATCATGCACCGATCACGTTGCTGATCATGCACTGATCACGTGGCTATCATGCACTGCTCACGTGGCTGATCATGCAATGATCAGGCAGCTACCAAGTACTGGTCACATGACTGAACATGCACTGATCACGTGACTGATCATGCACTGATCACTTGGCTATCATGCACTACTCACGTGGCTTATCATGCAATGATCATGTAGCTACCATGTACCGGTAACGTAACTGATCATACACCAATCAGGTGACTGATCATGCACTGATCACGTGGCTATCATGCACTGATCACGAGAATGATCATGCACTGATCACGTATATCATGCACTGATCACATGACTGCCCATGTACTGATCACGTGGATGATCATACACTGATCATGTGACAGATCATGCAGTGATCACGTGGCTATCATGCACTGATCAAGTGGCTGATCATACTCTGCTCCCGAAACTGATCATGCACTCATCACGTGACTGTCATGCACTTATCACGTGACTATCCTGCACTGATCACTTCGATTTCATGCACTGATCACGTGCCTGGTCATGCACTGATCACGTGGCTCATCACGCACTGATCACGTGGCCGATCACACACGTATCACGTGACTGATCATGTACAGTTCATTTGACTAATCATGAAGTGAACACGTGGCTATCCTGCACTGATAACGTGGATATCATGCACTGATCACGTGGCTGATCACACACGTATCTCGTGACTGATCATGCACTGATCACGTGGCTATCATGCACTGATCACGTGGCTGATCATACACTGATCACGTGCCTGGTCATGCAGTTATCACGAGGCTATCATGCACTGATCAAGTGGCTCATCACGCACTGATCACGTGGCCAATCACACACGTATCACGTGACTGATCATGTACAGATCATTTGACTAATCATGAAGTGATCACGTGGCTATCATGCACTGATCACGTGGCTGATCATACACTGATCACGTGGATATCATGCACTGATCACGTGGTTGATAATGCACTGATCACGTGGCTCATCACGCACTGATCACGTGGCCAATCACACACGTATCACGTGACTGATCATGTACAGATCATTTGACTAATCATGAAGTGATCATGTGGCTATCCTGCACTGATCACGTGGATATCATGCACTGATCACGTGGCTGATCACACACGTATCTCGTGACTGATTATGAACTGATCACGTGGCTATCATGCACTGATCACGTGGCTGATCACAACGTATCACGTGACTGATCGTGTACAGATCATTTGACTAATCATGAAGTGATCACGTGGCTGATCATACTCTGCTCACGTAACTGATCATGCACACATCACGTGGCTATCATGCACTGATCACGTGGCTATCATGCACTGATATCATGCACTGATCACGTGGCTGATCACACACGTATCACGTGACTGATCATGCACTGATCACGTGACTATCATGCACTGATCAACTGGCTATCATGCACTGATCACGTGGCTGTTCATGCAATGATCGCATAGCTACCATGTACTGGTCACGTGACTGATCATGCACTGATCACGTAATTGATCATGCACTGATCAGGTGACTTATCATGCACTGTTCACGTGACTGACATGCACTGATCCCGTGACTGTTCATGCACTGGTCTCATGGCTATCATGCTTGGCTCACGTGGCTGATCATGCAATGATCACTTAGCTAACATGTACTGGTCACGTAACTGATCATGCACTGATCACGTAATTGATCATGCACTGATCATGTGGCTGATCATGCACTGATCACGTGGCTGATCATACACTGGTCACGTGACTGATCATGCACTGATCACGTGGCTATCATGCACTGATCACGTAGCTGATCATGCAATGATCACGTAGCTATAATGTACTGGTCACGTGACTGATCCTGCACTGATCACGTAATTGATCCTGCACTGATCACGTGGCACATCACGCACTGATCACGTGGCTGATCACAACGTATCACATGACTGATCGTGTACAGATCATTTGACTAATCATGAAGTGATCACGTGGCTGATCATACTCTGCTCACGTAACTGATCATGCACACATCACGTGGCTATCATGCACTGATCACGTGGCTATCATGCACTGATATCATGCACTGATCACGTGGCTGATCACACACGTATCACGTGACTGATCATGCACTGATCACGTGATTATCATGCACTGATCACCTAGCTATCATGCACTGATCACGTGGCTGTTCATGCAATGATCACATAGCTACCATGTACTGGTCACGTGACTGATCATGCAATGATCACGTAATTGATCATGCACTGATCACGTGGCTATCATGCACTGATCACGTGACTGATCATGCACTGATCACGTGACTGATCATGCACTGATCACTTGGATATCATGCACTGATCACGTGGCTGATCACGCACTGATCACGTGGCCAATCACACACGTATCACGTGACTGATCATATACAGATCATTTGACTAATCACGAAGTGATCACGTGGCTGATCATACACTGGTGACGTGACTGAACATGCACTGATCACGTAATTGATCATGACTGACCACGTGGCTATCATGCACTGATCACGTGATTGATCATGCACTGATCACGTGACTAATCATACACTGATCACTTGGATATCATGCACTGATCACGTAATTGATCATGCACTGATCACGTGGCTGTCATGCACTGATCACGTGGCTCATCACGCACTGATCACATGGCTGATCACACACGTATCACGTGACTGATCATGTACAGATCATTTGACTAATCATGAAGTGATCACGTGGTTATCCTGCACTGATCACGTGGATAACATGCACTGATCACGTGGCTGATCACACACGTATCTCGTGACTGATCATGCACTGATCACGTGGCTATCATGCACTGATCACGTGGCTACCATGCACTGATCACGTGGCTGATCATGCAATGATCACGTAGCTACCATATACTGGTCACGTGCGTGATCATGCACTGATCACGTAATTGATCATGCACTGATCAGGTGACTTATCATGCACTGTTCACGTGACTGACATGCACTGATCACGTGACTGAACATGCACTGATCTCGTGGCTATCATGCACGGCTCACGTGGCTGATCAGGCAATGATCACGTAGCTCCCATGTACTAGTCACGTGACTGATCATGCACTGATCATGTAATTGATCATGCACTGATCATGTGGCTGATCATGCACTGATCACGTGACTGATCATGCACTCATCACGTGACTGATCATGCACTTATCACGTGACTATCATGCACTGATCACTTGGCTGGTCATACACTGATCACGTGACTGATCATGCACTGATCACGTGACTGACCATGCACTGATCATGTGACTGGTCATGCACTTATCAGTTGGCTATCATGCACTGATTACTTGGCTGATCATACACTGATCACGTGACTGATAATGCACTGATCATCTGGCTATCATGCACTCATTACCTGGCTATCATGCACTGATCACGTGGTTGATCATACACTGATCACGAGACTGATCATGCACTGATCACATCTATATCATGCACTGATCACATGACTGCCCATGCACTGAACACGTGGATGATCATACACTGATCATGTGACACATCATGCAGTGATCACGTGACTATCATGCACTGATCAAGTGGCTGATCATACTCTGCTCCCGAAACTGACAATGCACTGATCACGTGGCTATCATGCACTGCTCACGTGGCTGATCATGCGATGATCACATAGCTACCATGTACTGGTCACGTGAGTGGTCATGCACTGATCACGTGACTGATCATGCACTGTTCTCGTGGCTATCATGCAGGGCTCACGTGGTTGATCAGGCAATGATCACGTAGCTCGCATGTACTGCTCACGTGACTGATCATGCACTGATCACGTGGCTATCATGCACTGATCTCGTGGCTATCATGCACGGCTCACGTGGCTGATCATGCAATGGTCACGTAGCTACCATGTCCTGATCACGTGACTGATCATGCACTGATCACGTGACTGTTCATGCACAAATCATGTGGCTGATCATGCACTGATCACGTGGCTGATCATGCACTGATTACGTGACTGATCACGCACTGATCACGTGACTGATCATGCACTGGTCACGTGGCTATAATGCACTGATCACTTGGCTGGTCATACAATGATCATGGGCCTGGTCATGCACTGATCACGTGGCTGATCATGCACCGATCACGTGACTGATCATGCACTGATCACGTGGTTATCATGCACTGCTCACGTGGCCGATCATGCAATGATCAGGAAGCTACCATGTACTGGTCACATGACTGATCATGCACTGATCACGTGACTGATCATGCACTGATCACTTGGCTATCATGCACTACTCACGTGGCGTATCATGCAATGATCATATAGCTACCATGTACCGGTCACGTGACTGATCATACACCAATCAGTTGACTGATCATGCACTGATCACGTGGCTATCATGCACTGATCACGTGACTGATCATGCACTGATCACGTGACTGATCATGCAGTGATCACGTAATTGATCATGCACTGAACATGTGGCTGATCATGCACTGATCACGTGGATGATCATACACTGGTCACGTGGATGATCATACACTGATCATGTGACAGATCATGCAGTGATCACGTGGCTATCATGCACTGATCAAGTGGCTGATCATACTCTGCTCCCGAAACTGATCATGCACTCATCACGTGACTGTCATGCACTTATCACGTGACTATCCTGCACTGATCACTTCGATTTCATGCACTGATCACGTGCCTGGTCATGCACTGTTCACGTGGCTCATCACGCACTGATCACGTGGCCGATCACACACGTATCACGTGACTGATCATGTACAGTTCATTTGACTAATCATGAAGTGAACACGTGGCTATCATGCACTGATAACGTGGATATCATGCACTGATCACGTGGCTGATCATGCAATGATCACGTAGCAACCATGTACTGGTCACGTGACTGATCATGCACTGATCACGTGACTGTTCACGCACTGATCACTTGACTGATCATGCAATGATCATGTGGCTATAATGCACTGATCACGTGGCTGATCATACATTGTTCACGTGCCTGGTTATGCACAGATCACGTGACTAATCGTGAACTGATCACGTGGCTATAATTCACTGATCACGTGGATATCATGCACTGATTACGTGCCTGTCATGCACAGATCACGTGCCTGTCATGCACAGATCACGTGACTAATCATGAACTGATCACGTAGGTATCATGCACTGATCACGTGGCTGATCATACACTGCTCACGTAGCTGATCATGCACTGATCACGTGTCTATCATGCAGTGCTCACGTGGCTGATCATGCAATGATCACGTAGCAACCATGTACAGGTCACGTGACTTATCATGCACTGATCACGTGACTGTTCACGCACTGATCACTTGACTGATCATGCAATGATCATGTGGCTATAAGGAACTGATCACGTGGATGCTCATTCACTGTTCACGTACCTGGTCATGCACAGATTACGTGACTAATCATGAACTGATCACGTGGCTATAATTCAGTGATCACGTGGATATCATGCACTGATTACGTGCCTGTCATGCACAGATCACGTGACTAATCAAGAACTGATCACGTAGGTATCATGCACTGATCATGTGGCTGATCATACACTGTTCACGTGTCTGATCATGCACTGATCACTTGGCTGGTCATACACTGCTCACGTAGCTGATCATGCACTGATTACGTGTCTATCATGCAGTGCTCACGTGGCTGATTCTGCAATGTTCACGTAGCTAACATATACTGGTCACGTGGCTGATCATGCACTGATCACGTGACTGATCATGCACTGATCACGTGGCTATCATGCACTGCTTACGTGGCTGATCATACAATGTTCACAAAGCTACCAGGTACTGGTCACGTGACTGATCATGCACTGATCACGTAATTGGTCATGCACTGATCACGTGGCTGATCATACACTGATCACGTGACTGATCATGCACTGTTCACGTGACTGATCATGCACTGATCACGTGGCTATCATGCACTGATCACGTGGCTGATCATACACTGTTCACGTGCCTGGTCATGCACAGATCTCGTGATTAATCATGAAGTGATCACGTGGCTATCATGCACTGATCACGTGGATATTATGCACTGATCACACACGTATCACGTGACTGATTATGCACTGATCACGTGGCTATCATGCACTGATCACGTGGCTATCATGCACCGATCACGTGGCTGATCATGCAATGATCCCATAGCTTCCATGTAATGGTCATGTGACTGATCATACACTGACCTCGTAATTGATCATGCACTGATCACCTGGCTTATCATGCATTGATCATGTGACTAATCATGTGCTGATCATGTTTGGTGTCCCACACTGATCAAGTGCCTCTGGAGGCAATGAACAAAGAGCTGAGTAGGCAGGAATCAGTGAGCAGGCAATAATCATGGAACTCAGCTCTGAGAAATCATGCTGCTCAGCTGGCAATAATCAAGTACATGAGCAGGCAGGAATTACGCAGCACAGGTGGGAATTGTCAAGGAGATGACAGACAGGAATCGTGCAGCTCAGCGGGCAATTGTCAAGCAGATGAGCAGACAGTAATCACGCAGCTCAGCAGGCCCTGATCACGTGACTGAGCATGCACTGTTCACGTGGCTGATCACACACCTATCACGTGACTGATCATGCACTGATCACGTCGCTCTCATGCACTGATCACATGATTGTATGCACTGATCACGTGACTATCATGCACTGATGACGTGGCTGATCATGCACTGATCATGTGACGGATCATGCACTGATCACATAGCTTTCTTGCACTGGTCACTTGGCTGATCATACACTCCCCACGGGACTGATTGTTCACTGATCACGGAGCTATCATGCATTGATTACATGACTCCACATGCACTGCTCACGTGGATGATCATTCACTGATCACGTGACTGATCATGCACTGATCACGTGACTGATCATGCACTGATCACGAGACTGACAATGCATAGACAACGTGACTGATCATGCACTGATCAGTTGGCTATCATGCACTGATTACTTGGCTGATCATACACTGATCACGTGACTGATCATGCACTGATCACGTGACTGATCATGCACTGATCACGTGGCTATCATGCACTGATCACTTGGCTGGTCATACACTGATTACCTGCCTGGTCAGGCACAGATTATGTGACTGATCATGCACTGATCACGTAACTGATCATGCACTGATCACGCAGCTACGATGTACTAGTCACATGACTGTTCATGCACTGATCACGTAATTGATCATGCACTGATCACCTGGCTTTTCATGCATTGATCATGTGACTGATCATGTGCTGATCATGTTTGGTGTCATACACTGATCATGTGCCTCTGGAGGCAATGAACATAGAGCTGAGTAGGCAGGAATCAGTGAGCAGGCAATAATAATGGAACTCAGCTCTGAGAAATCATGCTGCTCAGCTGGCAATAATCACGTAGATGAGCAGGCAGGAATTACGCAGCACAGGTGGCAATTGTCAAGGAGATGACAGGCAGGAATCGTGCAGTTCAGCTGGCAATTGTCAAGCAGATGAGCAGACAGTAATCACGCAGCTCAGCAGGCCCTGATCACGTGACTGAGCATGCACTGTTCACGTTGCTGATCACTCACCTATCACGTGAATGATCATGCACTGATCACGTGGCTCTCATGCACTTATCACGTGATTGCGCATGCACTGATCACGTAATTGTATGCACTGATCACGTGGCTATCATGCACTGATGACATGGCTGATCATGCACTGATCATGTGACTGATAATGCACTGATCACGTAGGTATCTTGCACTGATCACTTGGCTGATCATACACGCATCACAGGAATGATCGTGCACTGATCACGGCGCTATCATGCATTGATTACATGACTCCACATGCACTGATCACGTGACTGACCATGCACTGATCACGTGACTGATCATGCACTGATCAGTTGGCTATCATGCACTGATTACTTGGCTGATCATACAATGATCAAGTGACTGCTAATGCACTGATCATCTGGCTATCAAGCACTCATTACCTGGTTATCGTGCACTGATCACATGGTTGATCATACACTGATCACCAGACTGATCATGCACTGATCACGTCTATATCATGCACTGATCACATGACTGCCCATGCATTGATCACGTGGATGAACATACACTGATCATGTGACAGATCATGCAGTGATCACGTGGCTATCATGCACTGATCAAGTGGCTGATCATACTCTGCTCCTGAAACTGATCATGCACTGATCACTTGACTGATCATGAACTGATCACGTGGCTGATCATGCACTGATCTCGGGACTATCATGCACTGATCACTTGGCTGGTCATACACTGGTCACATGCCGGGTCATGCACAGATTACATAACTGATCATGAACTGATCACGTGACTGATCATGCACTGATCATGTGGTTATCATGCAGTACTCACGTGGCTGATCATGCAATGATCATGTAGCTACCATGTACCTGTCACGTGACTGATCATACACCCATCAGGTGAATGATCATGCACTGATCACGTGGCTATCATGCACTGTTCACGTGGCTGATCATACACTGATCACCTGCCTCGTCATTAACACATCACGTGATTAATCATGAACTGATCACGTAGCTATCATGCACTGATCACCTGGCTGATCATGCACTGATCACGTGGCTATCATGCAATGATCACGTGGCTATCATGCACTACTCACGTGGCTGATCATGCAATGATCATGTAGCTACCATGTACCGGTCACGTGACTGATCATACATTTATCAGGTGACTAATCATGCACTGATCACTGACTATCATGCTCTGTTCACGTGGCTGATTATGCACTGATCACCTGTGTGGTCATGCAGAGTCACGTGACTAATCATGAACTGATCACGTAACTATCATGCACTGATCACCTGGCTGATCATGCACTAATCACGTGTCTATCATGCAATGATCACGTAGCTATCATGCACTGATAACGTGGCTGATCATGCACTGATACCGTGACTGAGCATGGACTGATCACATGACTATCATGTAGTGATCACGTGACTTAATGGCGCTGATCATGTGACTGATCATGCGCTGATCATGTTTGCTATCATACACTGATCTTGTGCCTCTGGAGGCAATAAACAAAGAGCTGAGTAGGCACGAATCAAACAGTCAGCAGGCAATAATCATGGAACTCAGCTGTGAGGAATCTTGCTGCTCAGCTGGCAGTAATCAAGCAGCTGAGCAGGCAGGAATCTCACGGCTCAGCTGACAATTGTCAAGCAGATGACAGGCAGGAATCATGCAGCTCAGCTGGCAATTGTCAAGCAGATGAGCAGACAGTAATCACGCAGCTCAGCAGGCCCTGATCACGTGACTGAGCATGCCCTGTTCACGTGGCTGATCATACACTGATCACGAGTTTGATCATGCACTGATCACTTGGATATCATGCACTGATCACGTGGCTGATCATACACTGTTCATGTGTCTGACCATGCACTGCTCACGTGGCTGATCATACACTGCTCACGTAAGTGACCATGCACTGATCACGTGGCTATCATGCACTGATCACGTGGCTGAACATGCACTGATCACGTGGCTGATCACACACGTATCACGTGACTGATCATGCACTGATCAAGTGGCTATCATGCACTGATCACGTGGCTATCATGCACTGATCACATGGCTGATCATGCAATGATCACCTAGCTACCATGTACTGACAACGTGACTGATCATGCACTGTTCAGTTGGCTATCATGCACTGATTACTTGGCTGATCATACACTGATCATGTGACTGATAATGCACTGATCATCTGGCTATCGTGCACTCATTACCTGGCTATCGTGCACTGATCACATGGTTGACCAAACACTGATCACGTGACTGATCATGCACTGATCACATCTATATCATGCACTGATCACATGACTGCCCATACACTGAACACGTGGAAGATCATACACTGATCATGTGACTGATCATGCACTGATCACGTGACTGCTCATGCACTGATCATGTTTGCTATCATACACTGATCATGTGTCTCTGGAGGCAATAAACAAAGAGTTGAGTAGGCACGAATCAAACAGTCAGCAGGCAATAATCATGGAACTCAGCTGTGGGGAATCATGCTGCTCAGCTGGCAATAATCAAGCAGCTGAGCAGGCAGGAATTACGAAGTACAGCTGGCAGTTGTCAAGCAGATGAGCAGACAGGAATCACGCAGCTCAGCAGGCCCTGATCACGTGACTGAGCATGCACTGTTCACGTGGCTGATCATACACTGATCACGTGATTGATCATGAACTGATCACTTGGATAACATGCACTGATCACGTGGCTGATCATACACTGTTCACGTGTCTGACCATGCACACATCACGTGGCTATCATGAACTGATCACCTGGCTGAACATGCACTGTACATGTGGCTCATCACACACCTATCACGTGACTGAACATGCACTGATCACGTGGCACTCATGCACTGATCACGTTGCTGATCATACTCTGCTCACATAACTGATCATGCACACATCACGTGGCTTTCATGCACTGCTCACCTGGCTGGGCATGCAATGATCACGTAGCTACCATATAATGGTCACGTGACTGATCATGCACAGATCACGTAAATGATCATGCACTGTTCACGTGACTGATCATGTACTGATCACGTGACTGATCATGCACTGATCAAGTGGCTATCATGCTCTGCTCACGTGGCTGATCATGCAATGATCACGTAGCAACCATGTACTGGTCACGTGACTGATCATGCACTGATCACGTGACTGTTCACGCACTGATCACTTGACTGATCATGCAATGATCATGTGGCTATAATGC
Source organism: Bos taurus (assembly GCF_002263795.3). Lineage (NCBI taxonomy): Eukaryota > Metazoa > Chordata > Mammalia > Artiodactyla > Bovidae > Bos > Bos taurus. The sequence continues at coordinate 119,352 of NW_020191671.1, read as the reverse complement.
ACTGATCACGTGGCTGATCATACATTGTTCACGTGCCTGGTTATGCACAGATCACGTGACTAATCATGAACTGATCACGTGGCTATAATTCACTGATCACGTGGATATCATGCACTGATTACGTGCCTGTCATGCACAGATCACGTGCCTGTCATGCACAGATCACGTGACTAATCATGAACTGATCACGTAGGTATCATGCACTGATCACGTGGCTGATCATACACTGCTCACGTAGCTGATCATGCACTGATCACGTGTCTATCATGCAGTGCTCACGTGGCTGATCATGCAATGATCACGTAGCAACCATGTACAGGTCACGTGACTTATCATGCACTGATCACTTGACTGATCATGCAATGATCATGTGGCTATAAGGAACTGATCACGTGGATGCTCATTCACTGTTCACGTACCTGGTCATGCACAGATTACGTGACTAATCATGAACTGATCACGTGGCTATAATTCAGTGATCACGTGGATATCATGCACTGATTACGTGCCTGTCATGCACAGATCACGTGACTAATCAAGAACTGATCACGTAGGTATCATGCACTGATCATGTGGCTGATCATACACTGTTCACGTGTCTGATCATGCACTGATCACTTGGCTGGTCATACACTGCTCACGTAGCTGATCATGCACTGATTACGTGTCTATCATGCAGTGCTCACGTGGCTGATTCTGCAATGTTCACGTAGCTAACATATACTGGTCACGTGGCTGATCATGCACTGATCACGTGACTGATCATGCACTGATCACGTGGCTATCATGCACTGCTTACGTGGCTGATCATACAATGTTCACAAAGCTACCAGGTACTGGTCACGTGACTGATCATGCACTGATCACGTAATTGGTCATGCACTGATCACGTGGCTGATCATACACTGATCACGTGACTGATCATGCACTGTTCACGTGACTGATCATGCACTGATCACGTGGCTATCATGCACTGATCACGTGGCTGATCATACACTGTTCACGTGCCTGGTCATGCACAGATCTCGTGATTAATCATGAAGTGATCACGTGGCTATCATGCACTGATCACGTGGATATTATGCACTGATCACACACGTATCACGTGACTGATTATGCACTGATCACGTGGCTATCATGCACTGATCACGTGGCTATCATGCACCGATCACGTGGCTGATCATGCAATGATCCCATAGCTTCCATGTAATGGTCATGTGACTGATCATACACTGACCTCGTAATTGATCATGCACTGATCACCTGGCTTATCATGCATTGATCATGTGACTAATCATGTGCTGATCATGTTTGGTGTCCCACACTGATCAAGTGCCTCTGGAGGCAATGAACAAAGAGCTGAGTAGGCAGGAATCAGTGAGCAGGCAATAATCATGGAACTCAGCTCTGAGAAATCATGCTGCTCAGCTGGCAATAATCAAGTACATGAGCAGGCAGGAATTACGCAGCACAGGTGGGAATTGTCAAGGAGATGACAGGCAGGAATCGTGCAGCTCAGCTGGAAATTGTCAGGCAGATGAGCAGACAGTAATCACGCAGCTCAGCAGGCCCTGATCACGTGACTGAGCATGCACTGTTCACGTGGCTGATCACACACCTATCACGTGACTGATCATGCACTGATCACGTCGCTCTCATGCACTGATCACATGATTGTATGCACTGATCACGTGACTATCATGCACTGATGACGTGGCTGATCATGCACTGATCATGTGACGGATCATGCACTGATCACATAGCTTTCTTGCACTGGTCACTTGGCTGATCATACACTCCCCACGGGACTGATTGTTCACTGATCACGGAGCTATCATGCATTGATTACATGACTCCACATGCACTGCTCACGTGGATGATCATTCACTGATCACGTGACTGATCATGCACTGATCACGTGACTGATCATGCACTGATCACGAGACTGACAATGCATAGACAACGTGACTGATCATGCACTGATCAGTTGGCTATCATGCACTGATTACTTGGCTGATCATACACTGATCACGTGACTGATCATGCACTGATCACGTGACTGATCATGCACTGATCACGTGGCTATCATGCACTGATCACTTGGCTGGTCATACACTGATTACCTGCCTGGTCAGGCACAGATTATGTGACTGATCATGCACTGATCACGTAACTGATCATGCACTGATCACGCAGCTACGATGTACTAGTCACATGACTGTTCATGCACTGATCACGTAATTGATCATGCACTGATCACCTGGCTTTTCATGCATTGATCATGTGACTGATCATGTGCTGATCATGTTTGGTGTCATACACTGATCATGTGCCTCTGGAGGCAATGAACATAGAGCTGAGTAGGCAGGAATCAGTGAGCAGGCAATAATAATGGAACTCAGCTCTGAGAAATCATGCTGCTCAGCTGGCAATAATCACGTAGATGAGCAGGCAGGAATTACGCAGCACAGGTGGCAATTGTCAAGGAGATGACAGGCAGGAATCGTGCAGTTCAGCTGGCAATTGTCAAGCAGATGAGCAGACAGTAATCACGCAGCTCAGCAGGCCCTGATCACGTGACTGAGCATGCACTGTTCACGTTGCTGATCACTCACCTATCACGTGAATGATCATGCACTGATCACGTGGCTCTCATGCACTTATCACGTGATTGCGCATGCACTGATCACGTAATTGTATGCACTGATCACGTGGCTATCATGCACTGATGACATGGCTGATCATGCACTGATCATGTGACTGATAATGCACTGATCACGTAGGTATCTTGCACTGATCACTTGGCTGATCATACACGCATCACAGGAATGATCGTGCACTGATCACGGCGCTATCATGCATTGATTACATGACTCCACATGCACTGATCACGTGACTGACCATGCACTGATCACGTGACTGATCATGCACTGATCAGTTGGCTATCATGCACTGATTACTTGGCTGATCATACAATGATCAAGTGACTGCTAATGCACTGATCATCTGGCTATCAAGCACTCATTACCTGGTTATCGTGCACTGATCACATGGTTGATCATACACTGATCACCAGACTGATCATGCACTGATCACGTCTATATCATGCACTGATCACATGACTGCCCATGCATTGATCACGTGGATGAACATACACTGATCATGTGACAGATCATGCAGTGATCACGTGGCTATCATGCACTGATCAAGTGGCTGATCATACTCTGCTCCTGAAACTGATCATGCACTGATCACTTGACTGATCATGAACTGATCACGTGGCTGATCATGCACTGATCTCGGGACTATCATGCACTGATCACTTGGCTGGTCATACACTGGTCACATGCCGGGTCATGCACAGATTACATAACTGATCATGAACTGATCACGTGACTGATCATGCACTGATCATGTGGTTATCATGCAGTACTCACGTGGCTGATCATGCAATGATCATGTAGCTACCATGTACCTGTCACGTGACTGATCATACACCCATCAGGTGAATGATCATGCACTGATCACGTGGCTATCATGCACTGTTCACGTGGCTGATCATACACTGATCACCTGCCTCGTCATTAACACATCACGTGATTAATCATGAACTGATCACGTAGCTATCATGCACTGATCACCTGGCTGATCATGCACTGATCACGTGGCTATCATGCAATGATCACGTGGCTATCATGCACTACTCACGTGGCTGATCATGCAATGATCATGTAGCTACCATGTACCGGTCACGTGACTGATCATACATTTATCAGGTGACTAATCATGCACTGATCACTGACTATCATGCTCTGTTCACGTGGCTGATTATGCACTGATCACCTGTGTGGTCATGCAGAGTCACGTGACTAATCATGAACTGATCACGTAACTATCATGCACTGATCACCTGGCTGATCATGCACTAATCACGTGTCTATCATGCAATGATCACGTAGCTATCATGCACTGATAACGTGGCTGATCATGCACTGATACCGTGACTGAGCATGGACTGATCACATGACTATCATGTAGTGATCACGTGACTTAATGGCGCTGATCATGTGACTGATCATGCGCTGATCATGTTTGCTATCATACACTGATCTTGTGCCTCTGGAGGCAATAAACAAAGAGCTGAGTAGGCACGAATCAAACAGTCAGCAGGCAATAATCATGGAACTCAGCTGTGAGGAATCTTGCTGCTCAGCTGGCAGTAATCAAGCAGCTGAGCAGGCAGGAATCTCACGGCTCAGCTGACAATTGTCAAGCAGATGACAGGCAGGAATCGTGCAGCTCAGCTGGCAATTGTCAAGCAGATGAGCAGACAGTAATCACGCAGCTCAGCAGGCCCTGATCACGTGACTGAGCATGCCCTGTTCACGTGGCTGATCATACACTGATCACGAGTTTGATCATGCACTGATCACTTGGATATCATGCACTGATCACGTGGCTGATCATACACTGTTCATGTGTCTGACCATGCACTGCTCACGTGGCTGATCATACACTGCTCACGTAAGTGACCATGCACTGATCACGTGGCTATCATGCACTGATCACGTGGCTGAACATGCACTGATCACGTGGCTGATCACACACGTATCACGTGACTGATCATGCACTGATCAAGTGGCTATCATGCACTGATCACGTGGCTATCATGCACTGATCACATGGCTGATCATGCAATGATCACGTAGCTACCATGTACTGACAACGTGACTGATCATGCACTGTTCAGTTGGCTATCATGCACTGATTACTTGGCTGATCATACACTGATCATGTGACTGATAATGCAGTGATCATCTGGCTATCGTGCACTCATTACCTGGCTATCGTGCACTGATCACATGGTTGACCAAACACTGATCACGTGACTGATCATGCACTGATCACGTCTATATCATGCACTGATCACATGACTGCCCATACACTGAACACGTGGATGATCATACACTGATCATGTGACAGATCATGCAGTGATCACGTGGCTATCATGCACTGATCAAGTGGCTGATCATACTCTGCTCCCGAAACTGATCATGCACTGATCACGTGGCTGAACATGCACTGTTCAGGTGGCTGATCACACACCTTTCACGTGTCTGATCATGCACTGATCACGTGGCACTGATGCAATGATCACGTGGCTGATCATACTCTGCTCACGTCACTGATCATGCACACATCACGTGGCTATCATGCACTGCTCACGTGGCTGGTCATGCAATGCTCACGTAGCTACCATGTACTGTTCACGTGACTGATCATGCACAGACCACGTAAATGATCATGCAATGTTCACGTGACTGATCATGTACTGAACACGTGACTGATCATGCACTGATCACGTGGCTCATCATGCACTCATCACGTGGCTGATCACACACGTAAGACGTGAGTGATCATGCACTGATCACGTGGCTATCATGCACTGATCACGTGGTTATCGTGCACTAATCGCGTGGATATCATGCACTGATCACGTGGCTGATCACACACGTATCACGTGACTAATCATGCACTGATCACGTGTATATCATGCACTGATCACATGACTGCCCATGAATTGAACACGTGGATGATCATACACTGATAATGTGACAGATCAGGCAGTGATCACGTGGCTGATCATGCAATGATCACGTAGCTCCCATGTACTGGTCACGTGAGTGATCATGCTCTGATCACGTAATTGATCATGCACTGATCACGTGACTGATCATGCACTGATCACGTGACTGATCATGCACAGATCACGTGACTGATCTTGCAATGATCACACAGCTACCATGTACTGGTCACATGACTGACCATGCACTGATCACGTGACTGATCATGCACTGATCATTTGGCTATCATGCACTACTCACGTGGCTGATCATGCAATGATCATGTAGCTACCATGTACCAGTCACGTGACTGATCATGCACTGATCACGTAATTTATCATGCAGTGATCGCATGACTGATCATGCAATGATCACGTGACTGACCATGCACTGATCACCAGACTGATAATGCACTGATCATCTGGCTATCATGCACTCATTACCTGGCTATCGTGCACTGATCACGTCTTTGACAATACACTGATCACGAGACTGATCATGCACTGATCAGGTCTATATCATGCACTAATCACATGATTGCCCATGCACTGATCACGTGGATGATCATACACTGATCATGTGACAGATCATGCATTGATCACGTGGCTATCATGCACTGATCAAGCGGATGATTACTCTCTGCTCCCGAAACTGATCATGCACTGATCACGTGGCTATCATGCACTGTTCACGTGGCTGATCATACACTGATCACCTGCCTGGTCATGCACAGATCACGTGACGAATTATGAACTGATCACGTAGCTATCATGCACTGATCGCCTGGCTGATCATGCACTGATCACGTGGCTATCATGCAATGATCACATGGCTATCATGCACTGATCACGTGGCTGATCATGCACTGATACCTTGACTGAGCATGGACTGATCACAGGACTATCATGTAGTGATCACGTGACTTAATGGCGCTGATCATGTGACTGATCATGTACTGACCACGTGACTTATCATGCACTGATCTCGTGGCTATCATGCATTGTTCACGTGGCTGATCATACACTGATCACCTGCCTGGTCATGCACAGATCACGTGACGAATCATGAACTGATCCCCTAGCTATCATGCACTGATCACCTCGCTGATCATGCACTGATCACGTGGCTATCATGCAATGATCACGTGGCTATCATGCACTGATCACGTGGCTGATCATGCACTGATACCGTGACTGAGCATGGACTGATCACAGGACTATCATGTAGTGATCACGTGACTTAATGGCGCTGATCATGTGACTGATCATGCGCTCATCACGTGAATGAACATGCACTGATCACGTGGATATCATGAACTACTCACGTGGCTGATCATGCAATGATCATGTAGCTACCATGTACCGGTCACGTGACTGACCATACACCCATCAGGTGACTGATCATGCACTGATCACGTGGCTATCGTGCACTGATCACGAGACTGATCATGCACTGATCACGTCTATATCATTCACTGATCACATGAATGCCCATGCACTGATCACGTGGATGATCATACACTTATCATGTGACAGATCATGCAGTGATCACGTGGCTCTCATGCACTGATCAAGTGGCTGATCATACTCTGCCCCAGAAACTGATCACGTAATTGATCATGCACTGATCAGGTGACTTATCATGCACTGTTCACATGACTGATCATGCACTGATCACGTGACTGATCATGCACTGATCTCATGGCTATCATGCACGGCTCACGTGGCTGATCATGCAATGATCACGTAGCTACCATGTACTGGTCACGTGAGTAATCATGCACTGATCATATGGCTGATCATGCACTGATCACGTGGCTGATCATACACTCATCCCGTGACTGATCATGCACTGATCACATGACTGATCATGCACTTATCACGTGGCTATCATGCACTGATCACTTGGCTCGTCATACAGTGATCACGTGCCTGGTCATGCACTGATCACGTGGCTGATCATGCACTGATCACGTGGCTGATCATGCACTGATCACATGACTGACCATGCACTGATCACGTGGCTATCATGCACTGATCACGTAATTGATCATGCACTGATCATCTGGCTGATCATGCACTGATAACGTGGCTGATCATACACTGATTACATGACTGATCATGCACTGATCACGTGACTGATCATGCACTGATCACGTGGCTATCATGCACTGATCACTTGGCTGGTCAAACACTGATCACATGCCTGGTCATACACTGATCACGTGTCTGATCATGCACTGATAACGTGGCTGATCATACACTGCTCATGTAACTGATCATGCACTGATCACGTTTCTATCATGCACTGCTCACGTGGCTCGTCATGGAATGATCACGTAGCTACTATATACTGGTCACGTGACTGACAATGCACAGGTCACGTAAATGATCATGCACTGTTCACGTGACTGATCATGTACAGATCACGTGGATAATCATGAAGTGATCACGTGGCTATCCTGCACTGATCACGTGGCTATCATGCACTGATCACGTAATTGATCATGCACTGCTCACCTGGCTGATCATGCAATGATCATGTAGCTACCATGTACCGGTCACGTGACTGATCATACACGCATCAGGTGACTGATCATGCACTGATCACGTGGCTGTTCATACACTGTTCACGTGTCTGACCATGCACTGATAACGTGGCTGATCATACACTGCTCATGTAACTGATCATGCACTGATCACGTGGCTCTCATGCACTGATCACGTGGCTGATCATGCACTGACCACTTGGCTATCATGCACTACTCACGTGGCTGATCATGCAATGATCATGTAGCTACCATGTACCGGTCACGTGACTGACCATACACCCATCAGGTGACTGATCATGCACTGATCACGTGGCTATCATGCACTGATCACGAGACTGATCATGCACTGGTCACGTCTATATCATGCACTGATCACATGACTGCCCATGCACTGATCACGTGGATGATCATACAGTGATTATGTGACAGATCATGCAGTGATCACGTGGCTATCATGCACTGATCAAGTGGCTGATCATACTCTGCTCCCGAAACTGATCATGCACTGATCACGAGGCTGTCATGCACTGCTCACGTGGCTGATCATGCAATGATCACGTAGCTACCATGTACTGGTCACGTGAGTGATCATGCACTGATCACGGGGCTGATCATGCACTGATCACGGGGCTGATCATGCACTGATAACGTGGCCATCATGCACTGATCACTTGGCTGGTCATACACTGATCACGTGCTTGGTCATGCACGGCTCACATGGATGATCATGCACTGATCACTTGGCTGGTCATACACTCATCACTGGACTGATCATGACTGATCACGTGGCTATCATGCACTGATTACATGACTCCACATGCACTGATCTCGTGGATGATCATACACTGATCACGTGACTGATAAAGCACTGATCAGTTGGCTATCATGCACTGATTACTTGGCTGATCATACACTGATCACGTGACTGATCATGCACTGATCATCTGGCTATCATGCACTCAATACCTGGCTATCGTGCACTGATCACGTGGTTGATCATACACTGATTACGAGACTGATCATGCACTGATCACGTCTATATCATGCACTGATCACATGACTCCCCATGCACTGAACACGTGGATGATCATACACTGATCAGGTGACGTATCATGCACTGTTCACGTGACTGATCATGCACTGATCACGTGACTGATCATGCACTGACCTCGTGGCTATCATGCACGGCTCACGTGGCTGATCATGAAATGATCACGTAGCTACCATGTACTGGTCACGTGACTGATCATGCACTGATCACGTGACTGATCATGCACTTATCACGTGGCTATCATGCACTGATCACTTGGATGGTCATACACTGATCAGGTGCCTGGTCATGCAGAGATTACGTTCCTGATCATGAACTGATCACGTGACTGATCATGCACTTATCACGTAGCTATCATGCACTGATCACCTGGCTGATCATGCACTGATCACGTGGCTATCATGCAATGATCACGTGTCTATCATGCACTGATAACGTGGCTGATCATGCACTGATCACGTGACTGATCATGCACTTATCACGTGGCTATCATGTACTGATCACTTGGATGGTCATACACTGATCAGGTGCCTGGTCATGCACAGATTACGTTCCTGATCGTAAACTGATCACGTGACTGATCATACTCTGCTCACTTAACTGATCCTGCACACATCACGTGACTATCATGCACTGCTCACGTGGCTGGTCATGCAATGATCACGTAGCTACAATGTACTGCTCACGTGACTCATCATGCACTGATCACATAGCTATCTTACACTGATCACTTGGCTGATCATACACTTATCACGGGACTGATCATGCACTGATCACAGTGCTATCATGCATTGATTACATGACTGCACATGCACTGATCACGTGGATGATCATATACTGATCACGTGACTGATCGTTCACTGGTCACGTGACTGATCATGCACTGATCAATTGGCTGTCATGCACTGCTCACGTGGCTGATCATGCAATGATCACGTAGCTACAATGTACTGGTCACGTGAGTGATCATGCACTGATCACATAATTGATCATGCACTGATCAGGTGACATATGATGCACTGTTCACGTGACTGATCATGCACTGATCACGTGACTGATCATGCACTGATCTCGTGGCTATCATGCATGGCTCACCTGGCTGATCATGCAATGATCACGTAGCTAACATGTATTGGTCACGTGACTGATCATGCACTGATGACGTAATTGATCATGCACTGATCATGTGGCTGATCATGAACTGATCACGTGGCTGATCATACACTTATCACGTGGCTATCTTGCACTGATCACATGGATGGTCATACACTGATCAGGTGCCTGGTCATGCACAGATTACGTGACTGATCATGCACTGATCACGTGACTGATCATGCACTGGTCACATGGCTATCATGCACTTCTCACGTGGCTGATCATGCAATGATCATGTACCTACCATGTACCAGTCACGTGAATGATCATACACCCATCAGGTGACTGAACATACACTGATCACGTGGCTATCATGCACTGTTCACGTGGATGATCATGCACTGATCACCTGCCTGGTCATGCACAGATCACGTGACTAATCATGAACTGATCACGTAGCTATCATGCACTGATCACCTGGCTGATCATGCAATGATCACGTGGCTATCATGCACTGATTACGTGGCTGATCATGCACTGATACCATGACTGAGCATGGACTGATCACATGACTATCATGTAGTGATCACGTGACTTAATGGCGCTGATCATGTGACTGATCATGCGCTGATCATGTTTGCTATCATACACTGATCATGTGCCTCTGGAGGCAATAAACAAAGAGCTGAGTAGGCACGAATCAAACAGTCAGCAGGCAATAATCATGGAACTCAGCTGTGAGGAATCATGCTGCTCAGCTGGCAATAATCAAGCAGCTGAGCAGGCAGGAATTACACAGCACAGCTGGCAATTGTCAAGCAGATGACAGGCAGGAATCGTGCAGCTCAGCTGGCAATTGTCAAGCAGATGAGCAGACACTAATCACGCAGCTCAGCAGGCCCGGATCACGTGACTGAGCATGCACTGTTCACGTGGCTGATCATACACTGATCACGTGATTGATCATGCACTGATCACATGGATATCATGCACTGATCACGTGGCTGATCATACACTGTTCACGTGTCTGACCATGCACTGATCACGTGGCTGATCATACACTGCTCACGTAACTGATCATGCACTGATCACGTGGCTATCATGCACTGAATACGTGGCTGAACATGCACTGTTCACGTGGCTGATCACACACCTGTCACGTGACATAACATGCACTGATCACGTGGCACTCATGCACTGATCACGTGGCTGATCATACTCTGCTCACGTAACTCATCATGCACACATCACGTTTCTATCATGCACTGCTCACGTGGCTCGTCATGGAATGATCACGTAGCTACCATATACTGGTCACGTGACTGATCATGCACAGATCACGTAAATGATCATGCACTGTTCACGTGACTGATCATGTACTGATCACGTGACTGATCATGCACCGATCACGTGGCTGATCATGCACTGATCACGTAATTGATCAGGCACTTATCATTTGGCTGATCATGCACTGATCACGTGGCTGATCATACACTGATCACGTGACTGATCATGCACTGATCACGTGACTGATCATGCACTGATCACATAATTGATCCTGCACTGATCACATGGCTCATCACGCACTGATCCGGTGGCTGATCACACACGTATCACGTGACTGATCATGTACAGATCACGTGAATAATCATGAAGTGATCACGTGGCTATCCTGCACTGATCACGTGGATATCATGCACTGATCATGTGGCTGATCACACACGTATCACGTGACTGATCATGCACTGATCACGTGGCTATCATGCACTGATCACGTGGCTATCATGCACTGATCACGTGGCTGATCATGCAATGATCACGTAGCTACCATGCACTGGTCACGTGACTGATCATGCACTGATCAGGTAATTGATCATGCACTGATCACGTGACTGATCATGCACAGATCACGTGACTGATCATGCACTGATCACGTGGCTATCATGCACTGCTCACGTGGCTGATCATGCAATGATCACGCAGCTACCATGTACTGGTCACATGACTGATCATGCACTGATCACATAATTGATCATGCACTGTTCACCTGGCTTATCATGCATTGATCATGTGACTGATCATGTGCTGATCATGTTTGGTGTCACACACTGATCATGTGCCTCTGGAGGCAATGAACATAGAGCTGAGTAGGCAGGAATCAGTCAGCAGGCTATAATCATGGAACTCACCTCTGAGAAATCATGCTGCTCAGCTGGCAATAATCAAGTAGATGAGCAGGCAGGAATTACGCAGCACAGGTGGCAATTGTCAAGGAGATGACAGGCAGGAATCGTGCAGCTCAGCTGGAAATTGTCAAGCAGATGAGCAGACAGTAATCACGCAGCTCAGCAGGCCCTGATCACGTGACTGAGCATGCACTGTTCACGTGGATGATCACACACCTATCACGTGACTGATCATGCACTGATCATGTGACTGATCATGCACTGATGACGTGGCTATAATGCACTGATCACTTGGCTGGACATACACTGATCACGTGCCTGGTCATGCACTGATCACGTGGCTGATCATGCACTGATCACGTGACTGATCATGCAATGATCTCGTGTCTGATCATGCACTGATCACGTGGCTATCATGCATTGCTCACGTGGCCTGTCATGCAGTGATCACGTGGCTATCATGCACTACTCACTTGGCTGATCATGCAATGATCATGTAGCTACCATGTACAGGTCACGTGAATGATCATACACCCATCAGGTGACTGATCATGCACTGATCACGTGGCTATCATGCACTGATCACGAGACTGATCATGCACTGATCACGTCTATATCATGCACTGATCACATGACTGCCCATGCACTGATCACGTGGATGATCATACACTAATCATGTGACAGATCATGCACTGATCACGTGGCTGATCATGCACTGATACCGTGACTGAGCATGGACTGATCACATGACTATCATGTAGTGATCACGTGACTTAATGGCGCTGATCATGTGACTGATCATGCGCTGATCATGTTTGCTATCATACACTGATCATGTGCCTCTGGAGGCAATAAACAAAGAGCTGAGTAGGCACGAATCAAACAGTCAGCAGGCAATAATCATGGAACTCAGCTGTGAGGAATCATGCTGCTCAGCTGGCAATAATCAAGCAGCTGAGCAGGCAGGAATTACACAGCACAGCTGGCAATTGTCAAGCAGATGACAGGCAGGAATCGTGCAGCTCAGCTGGCAATTGTCAAGCAGATGAGCAGACACTAATCACGCAGCTCAGCAGGCCCGGATCACGTGACTGAGCATGCACTGTTCACGTGGCTGATCATACACTGATCACGTGATTGATCATGCACTGATCACATGGATATCATGCACTGATCACGTGGCTGATCATACACTGTTCACGTGTCTGACCATGCACTGATCACGTGGCTGATCATACACTGCTCACGTAACTGATCATGCACTGATCACGTGGCTATCATGCACTGAATACGTGGCTGAACATGCACTGTTCACGTGGCTGATCACACACCTGTCACGTGACATAACATGCACTGATCACGTGGCACTCATGCACTGATCACGTGGCTGATCATACTCTGCTCACGTAACTCATCATGCACACATCACGTTTCTATCATGCACTGCTCACGTGGCTCGTCATGGAATGATCACGTAGCTACCATATACTGGTCACGTGACTGATCATGCACAGATCACGTAAATGATCATGCACTGTTCACGTGACTGATCATGTACTGATCACGTGACTGATCATGCACCGATCACGTGGCTGATCATGCACTGATCACGTAATTGATCATGCACTTATCATTTGGCTGATCATGCACTGATCACGTGGCTGATCATACACTGATCACGTGACTGATCATGCACTGATCACGTGACTGATCATGCACTGATCACATAATTGATCCTGCACTGATCACATGGCTCATCACGCACTGATCCGGTGGCTGATCACACACGTATCACGTGACTGATCATGTACAGATCACGTGAATAATCATGAAGTGATCACGTGGCTATCCTGCACTGATCACGTGGATATCATGCACTGATCATGTGGCTGATCACACACGTATCACGTGACTGATCATGCACTGATCACGTGGCTATCATGCACTGATCACGTGGCTATCATGCACTGATCACGTGGCTGATCATGCAATGATCACGTAGCTACCATGCACTGGTCACGTGACTGATCATGCACTGATCAGGTAATTGATCATGCACTGATCACGTGACTGATCATGCACAGATCACGTGACTGATCATGCACAGATCACGTGACTGATCATGCACTGATCACGTGGCTATCATGCACTGCTCACGTGGCTGATCATGCAATGATCACGCAGCTACCATGTACTGGTCACATGACTGATCATGCACTGATCACATAATTGATCATGCACTGTTCACCTGGCTTATCATGCATTGATCATGTGACTGATCATGTGCTGATCATGTTTGGTGTCACACACTGATCATGTGCCTCTGGAGGCAATGAACATAGAGCTGAGTAGGCAGGAATCAGTCAGCAGGCTATAATCATGGAACTCACCTCTGAGAAATCATGCTGCTCAGCTGGCAATAATCAAGTAGATGAGCAGGCAGGAATTACGCAGCACAGGTGGCAATTGTCAAGGAGATGACAGGCAGGAATCGTGCAGCTCAGCTGGAAATTGTCAAGCAGATGAGCAGACAGTAATCACGCAGCTCAGCAGGCCCTGATCACGTGACTGAGCATGCACTGTTCACGTGGATGATCACACACCTATCACGTGACTGATCATGCACTGATCATGTGACTGATCATGCACTGATGACGTGGCTATAATGCACTGATCACTTGGCTGGACATACACTGATCACGTGCCTGGTCATGCACTGATCACGTGGCTGATCATGCACTGATCACGTGACTGATCATGCAATGATCTCGTGTCTGATCATGCACTGATCACGTGGCTATCATGCATTGCTCACGTGGCCTGTCATGCAGTGATCACGTGGCTATCATGCACTACTCACTTGGCTGATCATGCAATGATCATGTAGCTACCATGTACAGGTCACGTGAATGATCATACACCCATCAGGTGACTGATCATGCACTGATCACGTCTATATCATGCACTGATCACATGACTGCCCATGCACTGATCACGTGGATGATCATACACTAATCATGTGACAGATCATGCACTGATCACGTGGCTGATCATGCACTGATACCGTGACTGAGCATGGACTGATCACATGACTATCATGTAGTGATCACGTGACTTAATGGCGCTGATCATGTGACTGATCATGCGCTGATCATGTTTGCTATCATACACTGATCATGTGCCTCTGGAGGCAATAAACAAAGAGCTGAGTAGGCACGAATCAAACAGTCAGCAGGCAATAATCATGGAACTCAGCTGTGAGGAATCATGCTGCTCAGCTGGCAATAATCAAGCAGCTGAGCAGGCAGGAATTACACAGCACAGCTGGCAATTGTCAAGCAGATGACAGGCAGGAATCGTGCAGCTCAGCTGGCAATTGTCAAGCAGATGAGCAGACACTAATCACGCAGCTCAGCAGGCCCGGATCACGTGACTGAGCATGCACTGTTCACGTGGCTGATCATACACTGATCACGTGATTGATCATGCACTGATCACATGGATATCATGCACTGATCACGTGGCTGATCATACACTGTTCACGTGTCTGACCATGCACTGATCACGTGGCTGATCATACACTGCTCACGTAACTGATCATGCACTGATCACGTGGCTATCATGCACTGAATACGTGGCTGAACATGCACTGTTCACGTGGCTGATCACACACCTGTCACGTGACATAACATGCACTGATCACGTGGCACTCATGCACTGATCACGTGGCTGATCATACTCTGCTCACGTAACTCATCATGCACACATCACGTTTCTATCATGCACTGCTCACGTGGCTCGTCATGGAATGATCACGTAGCTACCATATACTGGTCACGTGACTGATCATGCACAGATCACGTAAATGATCATGCACTGTTCACGTGACTGATCATGTACTGATCACGTGACTGATCATGCACCGATCACGTGGCTGATCATGCACTGATCACGTAATTGATCATGCACTTATCATTTGGCTTATCATGCACTGATCACGTGGCTGATCATGCACTGACCACTTGGCTATCATGCACTACTCACGTGGCTGATCATGCAATGATCATGTAGCTACCATGTACCGGTCACGTGACTGACCATACACCCATCAGGTGACTGATCATGCACTGATCACGTGGCTATCATGCACTGATCACGAGACTGATCATGCACTGGTCACGTCTATATCATGCACTGATCACATGACTGCCCATGCACTGATCACGTGGATGATCATACAGTGATTATGTGACAGATCATGCAGTGATCACGTGGCTATCATGCACTGATCAAGTGGCTGATCATACTCTGCTCCCGAAACTGATCATGCACTGATCACGAGGCTGTCATGCACTGCTCACGTGGCTGATCATGCAATGATCACGTAGCTACCATGTACTGGTCACGTGAGTGATCATGCACTGATCACGGGGCTGATCATGCACTGATCACGGGGCTGATCATGCACTGATAACGTGGCCATCATGCACTGATCACTTGGCTGGTCATACACTGATCACGTGCTTGGTCATGCACGGCTCACATGGATGATCATGCACTGATCACTTGGCTGGTCATACACTCATCACTGGACTGATCATGACTGATCACGTGGCTATCATGCACTGATTACATGACTCCACATGCACTGATCTCGTGGATGATCATACACTGATCACGTGACTGATAAAGCACTGATCAGTTGGCTATCATGCACTGATTACTTGGCTGATCATACACTGATCACGTGACTGATCATGCACTGATCATCTGGCTATCATGCACTCAATACCTGGCTATCGTGCACTGATCACGTGGTTGATCATACACTGATTACGAGACTGATCATGCACTGATCACGTCTATATCATGCACTGATCACATGACTCCCCATGCACTGAACACGTGGATGATCATACACTGATCAGGTGACGTATCATGCACTGTTCACGTGACTGATCATGCACTGATCACGTGACTGATCATGCACTGACCTCGTGGCTATCATGCACGGCTCACGTGGCTGATCATGAAATGATCACGTAGCTACCATGTACTGGTCACGTGACTGATCATGCACTGATCACGTGACTGATCATGCACTTATCACGTGGCTATCATGCACTGATCACTTGGATGGTCATACACTGATCAGGTGCCTGGTCATGCAGAGATTACGTTCCTGATCATGAACTGATCACGTGACTGATCATGCACTTATCACGTAGCTATCATGCACTGATCACCTGGCTGATCATGCACTGATCACGTGGCTATCATGCAATGATCACGTGTCTATCATGCACTGATAACGTGGCTGATCATGCACTGATCACGTGACTGATCATGCACTTATCACGTGGCTATCATGTACTGATCACTTGGATGGTCATACACTGATCAGGTGCCTGGTCATGCACAGATTACGTTCCTGATCGTAAACTGATCACGTGACTGATCATACTCTGCTCACTTAACTGATCCTGCACACATCACGTGACTATCATGCACTGCTCACGTGGCTGGTCATGCAATGATCACGTAGCTACAATGTACTGCTCACGTGACTCATCATGCACTGATCACATAGCTATCTTACACTGATCACTTGGCTGATCATACACTTATCACGGGACTGATCATGCACTGATCACAGTGCTATCATGCATTGATTACATGACTGCACATGCACTGATCACGTGGATGATCATATACTGATCACGTGACTGATCATTCACTGGTCACGTGACTGATCATGCACTGATCAATTGGCTGTCATGCACTGCTCACGTGGCTGATCATGCAATGATCACGTAGCTACAATGTACTGGTCACGTGAGTGATCATGCACTGATCACATAATTGATCATGCACTGATCAGGTGACATATGATGCACTGTTCACGTGACTGATCATGCACTGATCACGTGACTGATCATGCACTGATCTCGTGGCTATCATGCATGGCTCACCTGGCTGATCATGCAATGATCACGTAGCTAACATGTATTGGTCACGTGACTGATCATGCACTGATGACGTAATTGATCATGCACTGATCATGTGGCTGATCATGAACTGATCACGTGGCTGATCATACACTTATCACGTGGCTATCTTGCACTGATCACATGGATGGTCATACACTGATCAGGTGCCTGGTCATGCACAGATTACGTGACTGATCATGCACTGATCACGTGACTGATCATGCACTGGTCACATGGCTATCATGCACTACTCACGTGGCTGATCATGCAATGATCATGTACCTACCATGTACCAGTCACGTGAATGATCATAAACCCATCAGGTGACTGAACATACACTGATCACGTGGCTATCATGCACTGTTCACGTGGATGATCATGCACTGATCACCTGCCTGGTCATGCACAGATCACGTGACTAATCATGAACTGATCACGTAGCTATCATGCACTGATCACCTGGCTGATCATGCAATGATCACGTGGCTATCATGCACTGATTACGTGGCTGATCATGCACTGATACCATGACTGAGCATGGACTGATCACATGACTATCATGTAGTGATCACGTGACATAATGGCGATGATCATGTGACTGATCATGCGCTGATCATGTTTGCTATCATACACTGATCATGTGCCTCTGGAGGCAATAAACAAAGAGCTGAGTAGGCACGAATCAAACAGTCAGCAGGCAATAATCATGGAACTCAGCTGTGAGGAATCATGCTGCTCAGCTGGCAATAATCAAGGAGCTGAGCAGGCAGGAATTACGCAGCACAGCTGGCAATTGTCAAGCAGATGACAGGCAGGAATCGTGCAGCTCAGCTGGCAATTGTCAAGCAGATGAACAGACAGTAATCACGCAGCTCAGTAGGCCCTGATCACGTGACTGAGCATGCACTGTTCACGTGGCTGATCATACACTGATCACGTGATTGATCATGCACTGATCACTTGGATATCATGCACTGACCACGTGGCTGATCATACACTGTTCACGTGTCTGACCATGCACTGCTCACATGGCTGTTCATACACTGCTCATGTAACTGATCATGCACTTATCACGTGGCTATCATGCACTGATCACGTGACTGTTCACGCACTGTTCACTTGACTGATCATGCACTGATCACGTGGGTATAATGCAATGATCACGTGGCAGATCATACACAGTTCACATGCCTGGTCATGCACAGATCACGTGACTAATCATGAACTGATCACGTGGCTATAATTCACTGATCACGTGGATATCATGCACTGATTACGTGCCTGTCAAGCACAGATCACGTGATTAATCATGAACTGATCACGTAAGTATCATGCACTGATCACGTGGCTGATCATACACTGTTCACGTGTCTGTTCATGCACTGGTCACGTGGCTGATCATACACTGCTCACGTCGCTGATCATGCACTGATCACGTGTCTATCATGTAGTGCTCACGTGGCTGATCCTGCAATGATCACGTAGCTAACATGTACTGGTCACGTGACTCATCATGCAATGGTAACGTAATTGACCATGCACTGATCACGTGACTGATCATGCACTGATCACGTGACTGATCATGCACTGAACTCGTGGCTATCATGCACTGCTTACGTGGCTGATCATACAATGATCACATAGCTTCCATGTAGTGCTCACGTGACTGATCATGCACTGATCATGTAATTGATCATGCACGGATCACGTGGACGGTCATACACTGATCACGTGCCTGGTCATGTACAGATTATGTGACTGATCATGCACTGATCAGGTGACTGATCATGCACTGATCATGTGGCTATCTTGCACTACTCACCTGGCTGATCATGCAATGATCATGTAGCTACCATGTACCGGTCACGTGACTGATCATACACCCATCAGGTGACTCATCATGCACTGATCACGTGGCTATCATGCACTTCTCACGTGGCTGATCATGCAATGATCACCTGCCTGGTCATGCACAGATCACGTGACTAATCATGAACTGATCACGTGGCTATTATGCACTGATCACGTGGCTGATCATGCACTGATACCGTGACTGAGCATGGACTGATCACATGACTATCATGTAGTGATCACGTGACATAATGGCGCTGATCATGTGACTGATCATGCGCTGATCATGTTTGCTATCATACACTGATCATGTGCCTCTGGAGGCAATAAACAAAGAGCTGAGTAGGCACGAATCAAACAGTCAGCAGGCAATAATCATGGAACTCAGCTGTGAGGAATCATGCTGCTCAGCTGGCAATAATCAAGCAGCTGAGCAGGCAGGAATTACGCAGCACAGCTGGCTATTGTCAAGCAGATGACAGGCAGGAATCGTGCAGCTAAGATGGCAATTGTCAAGCAGATGAACAGACAGTAATCACGCAGCTCAGCAGGCCCTGATCATGTGACTGAGCATGCACTGTTCACGTGGCTGATCATACACTGATCACGTGATTGATCATGCACTGATCACTTGGATATCATGCACTGACCACGTGGCTGATCATACACTGTTCACGTGTCTGACCATGCACTGCTCACGTGGCTGATCATACACTGCTCATGTAACTGATCATGCACTGATCACGTGGCTATCATGCACTGATCACGTGGCTGAACATGCACTGTTCACATGGCTGATCACACACCTGTCACTTGGCTGATCATGCAATGATCATGTAGCAACCATGTACTGGTCATGTGACTGATCATGCACTGATCACGTAATTGATCATGCACTGATCACGTGACTGTTCACGCACTGTTCACTTGACTGATCATGCACTGATCACGTGGGTATAATGCAATGATCACGTGGCAGATCATACACAGTTCACATGCCTGGTCATGCACAGATCACGTGACTAATCATGAACTGATCACGTGGCTATAATTCACTGATCACGTGGATATCATGCACTGATTACGTGCCTGTCATTCACAGATCACGTGATTAATCATGAACTGATCACGTAAGTATCATGCACTGATCAGGTGGCTGATCATACACTGTTCACGTGTCTGTTCATGCACTGGTCACGTGGCTGATCATACACTGCTCACGTAGCTGATCATGGACTGATCACGTGTCTATCATGTAGTGCTCACGTGGCTGATCCTGCAATGATCACGTAGCTAACATGTACTGGTCACGTGACTCATCATGCAATGGTAACGTAATTGACCATGCACTGATCACGTGACTGATCATGCACTGATCACGTGACTGATCATGCACTGACCTCGTGGCTATCATGCACTGCTTACGTGGCTGATCATACAATGATCACATAGCTTCCATGTACTGCTCACGTGACTGATCATGCACTGATCATGTAATTGATCATGCACGGATCACGTGGATGGTCATACACTGATCACGTGCCTGGTCATGTACAGATTATGTGACTGATCATGCACTGATCAGGTGACTGATCATGCACTGATCATGTGGCTATCTTGCACTACTCACGTGGCTGATCATGCAATGATCATGTAGCTACCATGTACCGGTCACGTGACTGATCATACACCCATCAGGTGACTCATCATGCACTGATCACGTGGCTATCATGCACTTCTCACGTGGCTGATCATGCAATGATCACCTGCCTGGTCATGCACAGATCACGTGACTAATCATGAACTGATCACGTAGCTATCATGCACTGATCACCTGGCTGATCATGCACTGATCACGTGGCTATCATGCACTGATCACGTGGCTGATCATGCACTGATACCGTGACTGAGCATGGACTGATCACATGACTATCATGTAGTGATCACGTGACTTAATGCCTCTGATCATGTGACTGATCATGCGCTGATCATGTTTGCTAGCACACACTGATCATGTGCCTCTGGAGGCAATCAACAAAGAGCTGAGTAGGCACGAATCAAACAGTCAGCAGGCAATAATCATGGAACTCAGCTGTGAGGAATCATGCTGCTCAGCTGGCAATAATCAAGCAGCTGAGCAGGCAGGAATTACGCAGCACAGCTGGCAATTGTCAAGCAGATGACAGGCAGGAATCGTGCAGCTCAGCTGGCAATTGTCAAGCAGATGAACAGACAGTAATCACGCAGCTCAGTAGGCCCTGATCACGTGACTGAGCATGCACTGTTCACGTGGCTGATCATACACTGATCACGTGATTGATCATGCACTGATCACTTGGATATCATGCACTGATTACGTGACTGATCATGCACTGATCACGTGGCTGATCATGCACTGCTCACGTAACTGATCATGCACTGATCACGTGGCTATCAAGCACTGATCAAGTGACTGGTCATACACTTTTCTCATGTCTGATCATGCACTGCTCACGTGGCTGTCATGCACTGATGACGTGGCTGATCATGCACTGATCATGTGACTGGTCATGCACTGATCACGTAGCTATCTTGCACTGATCACTTGGCTGATCATACACTCATCACGGGACTGATCATGACTGATAACCGCGCTATCATGCATTGATTACATGACTCCACATGCACTGATCTCATGGATGATCACACACCTATCACGTGACTGATCATGCACTGATCAGTTGGCTATCATGCACTGATTACTTGGCTGATCATACACTGCTAACGTGACTGATCATGCACTGATCATCTGGCTATCATGCACTCAATACCTGGCTATCGTGCACTGATCACGTGGTTGATCATACACTGATTACGAGACTGATCATGCATTGATCACGTCTATATCATGCACTGATCACATGACTCCCCATGCACTGAACACCTGCATGATCATACACTGATCATGTGACAGAGCATGCAGTGATCACGTGACTGATCATGCACAGATCACGTGGCTATCATGCACTGATCACATGACTCCCCATGCACTGAACACCTGGATGATCATACACTGATCACGTGACTGACCATGCACTGATCACGTGACTGATCATGCACAGATCGCGTGGCTATCATGCACTGACCACATAGATGGTCATACACTGATCAGGTGCCTGGTCATGCACAGATTACCTGACTGATCATGCACTGATCACGTGACTGACCATGCACTGATCACGAGGCTATCATGCACTACTCCCGTGGCTGATCATGCAATGATCATGTAGCAACCATGTACTGGTCATGTGACTGATCATGCACTGATCACGTAATTGATCATGCACTGATCACGTGACTGTTCACGCACTGTTCACTTGACTGATCATGCACTGATGACGTGGGTATAATGCAATGATCACGTGGCAGATCATACACAGTTCACATGCCTGGTCATGCACAGATCACGTGACAAACCATGAACTGATCACGTGGCTATAATTCACTGATCACGTGGATATCATGCACTGATTACGTGCCTGTCAAGCACAGATCACGTGATTAATCATGAACTGATCACGTAAGTATCATGCACTGATCACGTGGCTGATCATACACAGCTCACGTAGCTGATCATGGACTGATCACGTGTCTATCATGTAGTGCTCACGTGGCTGATCCTGCAATGATCACGTAGCTAACATGTACTGGTCACGTGACTCATCATGCAATGGTAACGTAATTGACCATGCACTGATCACGTGACTGATCATGCACTGATCACGTGACTGATCATGCACTGACCTCGTGGCTATCATGCACTGCTTACGTGGCTGATCATACAATGAACACATAGCTTCCATGTACTGCTCACGTGACTGATCATGCACTGATCATGTAATTGATCATGCACGGATCACGTGGATGGTCATACACTGATCACGTGCCTGGTCATGCACAGATTACGTGACTGATCATGCACTGAACAGGTGACTGATCATGCACTGATCATGTGGCCATCTTGCACTACTCACGTGGCTGATCATGCAATGATCATGTAGCTACCATGTACCGGTCACGTGACTGATCATACACCCATCAGGTGACTCATCATGCACTGATCACGTGGCTATCATGCACTTCTCACGTGGCTGATCATGCAATGATCACCTGCCTGGTCATGCACAGATCACGTGACTAATCATGAACTGATCACGTAGCTATCATGCACTGATCACCTGGCTGATCATGCACTGATCACATGGCTATCATGCACTGATCACGTGGCTGATCATGCACTGATACCGTGACTGAGCATGGACTGATCACATGACTATCATGTAGTGATCACGTGACTTAATGCCTCTGATCATGTGACTAATCATGCGCTGATCATGTTTGCTAGCATACACTGATCATGTGCCTCTGGAGGCAATAAACAAAGAGCTGAGTAGGCACGAATCAAACAGTCAGCAGGCAATAATCATGGAACTCAGCTGTGAGGAATCATGCTGCTCAGCTGGCAATAATCAAGCAGCTGAGCAGGCAGGAATTACACAGCACAGCTGGCAATTGTCAAGCAGATGACAGGCAGGAATTGTGCAGCTCAGCTGGCAATTGTCAAGCAGATGAGCAGACAGTAATCACGCAGCTCAGCAGGCCCAGATCACGTGACTGAGCATGCCCCTGTTCACGTGGCTGATCATACACTGATCACGTGATTGATCATGCACTGATCACTTGGATATTATGCACTGAACATGTGGCTGATCATACACTGTTCACGTGTCTGAACATGCACTGATCACGTGGTTGATCATAAACTGCTCACGTAACTGATCATGCACTGATCACGTGGCTCTCATGCTCTGATCACGTGGCTGAATATGCACTGTTCACGTGGCTGATCACACACCTGTCACGTGACTGATCATGCACTGATCACGTGGCACTCATGCACTGATCATGTGGCTGATCACACTCTGCTCATGTAACATCATGCACACATCACGTGTCTATCATGCACTGCTCATGTGGCTCATCATGCAATGATCACGTAGCTACCATATACTGGTCACGTGACTGATCATGCACATATCACGTAAATGAACATGCACTGTTCACGTGACTGATCATGCACTGCTCACGTGACTGATCATGCACTGATCTCGTGACTATCATGCTCTGCTCACGTGGCTGATCCTGCACTGATCACGTGGCTCATCATGCATTGATCATGTGACTGTCCACGCACTGATCACTTGACTGAACATGCACAGATCACGTGGCTATAATGCACTGATCACGTGGCTGATCATACACTCTTCACGTGCCTGCTCATGCACAGATCACGTGACTAATCATGAACTGATCACGTGGCTATAATTCACTGATCACGTGGATATCATGCACTTATTACGTGCCTGTCATGCAAAGATCACGTGAGTAATCATGAACTGATCACGTAGGTATCATGCACTGATCACGTGGCTGATCATACACTGTTCACGTGTCTGATCATTCACTGATCACGTGGCTGAACATACACTGCTCACGTAGCTCATCATGCACTGATCACGTGTCTATCATGCAGTGCTCACGTGGCTGATCCTGCAATGATCACCTAGCTACAATGTACTGGTCACGTGACTGATCATGCACTGATCAGTTGGCTATCATGCATTGATTACTTGGCTGATCATACACTGATAACCTGACTGATAATGCACTGATCATCTGGCTATCATGCACTCATTACCTGGCTATCGTGCACTGATCACGTGGTTGATCATACAATGATCACGAGACTGATCATGCACTGATCACATCTATATCATGCACTGATCACATGACTGCCCATGCATTGATCACGTGGATGATCATACACTGATCATGTGACAGATCATGCACTGCTCACGTGGCTGATCATGCAATGATCACGTAGCTACCATGTACTGGTCACGTGAGTCATCATGCACTGTTCACGTAATTGATCATGCACTGATCAGGTGACTTATCATGCACTTTTCACGTTACTGATCATGCACTGATCACGGGACTGATCATGCACTGATCACGTGACTGATCATGCACTGATCTCGTGGCTATCATGCACTGATCACGTGGCTGATCATGGAATGATCACGTAGCTACCATGTACTTGTCATGTGACTGATCATGCACTGATCACGTAATTTATCATGCACTGATCATGTGGTTGATCATGCACTGGTCACGTGGCTGATCATACACTGATCACGTGGCTATCATGCACTGATGACTTGGATGGTCATACACTCATCACGTGCCTGGTCATGCATAGATTACGTGACTGATCATGCACTGATCACGTGACTGATCATGCACTGATCACGTGGCTATCATGCACTGCTCACGTGACTGATCATGCACTGATCACGTGGCTGATCATGCACTGATTATGTGACTGATCATGCACTGATCACCTGGCTTATCATGCATTGATCATGTGACTGATCATGTGCTGAATATTTTTGGTGGCATACACTGATCATGTGCCTCTGAAGGCAAAGAACAAAGAGCTGAGTAGGCAGGAATCAGTCAGCAGGCAATAATCATGGAACTCAGCTCTGAGAAATCATGGTGCTCAGCTGGCAATAATCAAGTAGATGAGCAGGCAGGAATTACGCAGAACAGGTGGCAATTGTCAAGGAGATGACAGGCAGGAATCGTGCAGCTCAGCTGGCAATTGTCAAGCAAATGAGCAGACAGTAATCACACAGCTCAGCAGGCCCTGATCACGTGACTGAGCATGCCCTGTTCACGTGGCTGATCATACACCTATCACGAGACTGGTCATGCACTGATCACGTGGCTCGCATGCACTGATCACGTGATTGTGCATGCACTGATCACGTAATTGTATGCACGGATCACGTGGCTATCATGCACTGACCAGGTGGCTGATCATGCACTGATCACGTGACTGATCATGCACTGATCACGTAGCTATCTTGCACTGATCACTTGGCTGATCATACACTCATCACGGGACTGATCATGCTCTGATCACGGCGGTATCATGCATTGATTACATGACTCCACATGCACTGATCACGTGGATGATCATAAACTGATCACGTGACTGATCATGCACTGATCACGTGACTCATCATGAACTGATCACGTGACTGATCATGCACTGATCCCGTGGCTGATCATGCACTGATCACGTGGCTGATCATGCACTGATACCGTGACTGAGCATGGACTGATCACATGACTATCATGTAGTGATCACGTGACTTAATGGCGCTGATCATGTGACTGATCATGCGCTGATCATGTTTGCTATCATACACTGATCATGTACCTCTGGAGGCAATAAACAAAGAGCTGAGTAGGCACGAATCAAGCAGTCAGCAGGCAATAATCATGGAACTCAGCTGTGAGGAATCATGCTGCTCAGCTGGCAATAATCAAGCAGCTGAGCAGGCAGAAATTACGCAGCACAGCTGGCAATTGTCAAGCAGATGACAGGCAGGAATCGTGCAGCTCAGCTGGCAATTGCTAAGCAGATGAGCAGACAGTAATCACGCAGCTCAGCAGGCCCTGATCACGTGACTGAGCATGCACTGTTCACGTAGCTGATCATACACTGATCACGTGATTGATCATGCACTGATCACTTGGATATCATGCACTGATCACGTGGCTGATAATACACTGTTCATGAGTCTGACCATGCACTGATCACGTGGCTGATCATACACTGCTCACGTAATTGATCATGCACTGATCACGTGGCTCTCATGCACTGATCACGTGGCTATCATGCACTGATCACGTGGCTGAACGTGCACTTTTCACGTGGCTGATCACACACCTGTCACGTTACTGATCATGCACTGATCACGTGGCACTCATGCACTGATCAAGTGACTGTCCACGCACTGATCACTTGACTGAACATGCACTGATCACGTGGCTATAAGTCACTGATCACGTGGATGTCATGCACTGATTACGTGCCTGTCATGCACAGATCACGTGACTAATCATGAACTGATCACGTAGGTATCATGCACTGATCATGTGGCTGATCATACACTGCTCACGTAGCTGATCATGCACTGATCACGTGTCTATCATGCAGTGCCTACGTGGCTGATCCTGCAATGATCACCTAGCTACAATGTACTGGTCACGTGACTGATCATGCACTGATCACGTGGCTATCGTGCACTGCTTACGTGGATGATCATACAATGTTAACATACCTTCCATGTACTGGTCATGTGACTGATTATGCACTGATCACGTGACTGATCATGCACTGATCACGTGACTGATCATGCACTGATCACGTGGCTATCATGCACTACTCACGTGGCTGATCATGCAATGATCATGTAGCTACCATGTACCGGTCACGTGACTGATCATACACCCATCAGGTGACTGATCATGCACTGATCACGTGGCTATCTTGCACTGTTCACGTGGCTGATCATACACTGATCACCTGCCTGGTCATGCACAGATCACGTGACTAATCATGAACTGATCACGTAGCTACCATGAACTGATCACCTGTCTGATCATGCACTGATCACGTGGCTATCATGCAATGATCACGTGGCTATCGTGCACTGATCATGTGGATAATCATGCAATGATGCCGTGACTGAGCATGCACTGATCACATGACTATCATGTAGTGATCCTGTGACTTAATGGTGCTGATCATGTGACTGATCATGCGCTGATCATGTTTCTATCATACAGTGATCATGTTCCTCTTGAGGCAATATTCATAGAGCTGAGTAGGCACGAATCAGACAGTCAGCAGGCAATAATCATGGAACTCAGCTGTGAGGAATCATGCTGCTCAGCTGGCAATAATCAAGCAGCTGAGCAGGCAGGAATTACGCAGCACAGATGGCAATTGTCAAGCAGATGACAGGCAGGAATCGTGCAGCTCAGCTGGCAATTGTCAAGCAGATGAGCAGACAGTAATCACGCAGCTCAGCAGGCCCTGATCACGTGACTGAGCATGCACTGTTCACGTGGCTGATCATACACTGATCACGTGATTGATCATGCACTGACCACTTGGATATCATGCACTGATCACCTGGCTGATCATACACTGTTCACGTGTCTGACCATGCACTGATCACGTGGGTGATCATACACTGCTCATGTAACTGATCATGCACTGATCACGTGGCTCTCATGCACTGATCACGTGACTGATCATGCACTGTTCACGTGGCTGATCACACACCTGTCACGTGACTGATCATGCACTGATCACGTGGCACCCATGCACTGATCACGTGGCTGATCATACTCTGCTCACATAACTGATCATGCACACATCACGTGGCTATCATGCAGTACTCACGTGGCTGGTCATGCAATGATCACTTAGCTACCATATACTGGTCACGTGACTGATCGTGCACAGATCACGTAAATAATCATGGACTGTTCACGTGACTGATCATGTACTGATCACGTGACTGATCATGCACTGATCACGTGGCTATCATGCTCTGCTAACGTGGCTGATCCTGCACTGATCACATGGCTATCATGCACTGCTCACGTGGCTATCATGCACTGATCACGTGGCTGATCTTGCAATGATCACACAGCTACCATGTACTGGTCACATGACTGACCATGCACTGATCACGTGACTGATCATGCACTGATCATTTGGCTATCATGCACTACTCACGTGGCTGATCATGCAATGATCATGTAGCTACCATGTACCAGTCACGTGACTGATCATGCACTGATCACGTAATTTATCATGCAGTGACCGCATGACTGATCATGCAATGATCACGTGACTGACCATGCACTGATCACCAGACTGATAATGCACTGATCGTCTGGCTATCATGCACTCATTACCTGGCTATCGTGCACTGATCACGTCTTTGACAATACACTGATCACGAGACTGATCATGCACTGATCACGTCTATATCATGCACTAATCACATGATTGCCCATGCACTGATCACGTGGATGATCATACACTGATCATGTGACAGATCATGCATTGATCACGTGGCTATCATGCACTGATCAAGCGGATGATTACTCTCTGCTCCCGAAACTGATCATGCACTGATCACGTGGCTATCATGCACTGTTCACGTGGCTGATCATACACTGATCACCTGCCTGGTCATGCACAGATCACGTGACGAATTATGAACTGATCACGTAGCTATCATGCACTGATCGCCTGGCTGATCATGCACTGATCACGTGGCTATCATGCAATGATCACATGGCTATCATGCACTGATCACGTGGCTGATCATGCACTGATACCTTGACTGAGCATAGACTGATCACAGGACTATCATGTAGTGATCACGTGACTTAATGGCGCTGATCATGTGACTGATCATGTACTGACCACGTGACTGATCATGCACTGATCTCGTGGCTATCATGCACTGTTCACGTGGCTGATCATACACTGATCACCTGCCTGGTCATGCACAGATCACGTGACGAAACATGAACTGATCACGTAGCTATCATGCACTGATCACCTGGCTGATCATGCACCTATCACGTGGCTATCATGCAATGATCACGTGGCTATCATGCACTGATCACGTGGCTGATCAAGCACTGATACCGTGACTGAGCATGGACTGATCACAGGACTATCATGTAGTCATCACGTGACTTAATGGCGCTGATCATGTGACTGATCATGTACTGACCACGTGACTTATCATGCACTGATCTCGTGGCTATCATGCATTGTTCACGTGGCTGATCATACACTGATCACCTGCCTGGTCATGCACAGATCACGTGACGAATCATGAACTGATCCCCTAGCTATCATGCACTGATCACCTCGCTGATCATGCACTGATCACGTGGCTATCATGCAATGATCACGTGGCTATCATGCACTGATCACGTGGCTGATCATGCACTGATACCGTGACTGAGCATGGACTGATCACAGGACTATCATGTAGTGATCACGTGACTTAATGGCGCTGATCATGTGACTGATCATGCGCTCATCACGTGAATGAACATGCACTGATCACGTGGATATCATGAACTACTCACGTGGCTGATCATGCAATGATCATGTAGCTACCATGTACCGGTCACGTGACTGACCATACACCCATCAGGTGACTGATCATGCACTGATCACGTGGCTATCGTGCAGTGATCACGAGACTGATCATGCACTGATCACGTCTATATCATTCACTGATCACATGAATGCCCATGCACTGATCACGTGGATGATCATACACTTATCATGTGACAGATCATGCACTGATCACGTGTCTATCATGCAGTGCTCACGTGGCTGATCCTGCAATGATCACCTAGCTACAATGTACTGGTCACGTGACTGATCATGCACTGATCAGTTGGCTATCATGCATTGATTACTTGGCTGATCATACACTGATAACCTGACTGATAATGCACTGATCATCTGGCTATCATGCACTCATTACCTGGCTATCGTGCACTGATCACGTGGTTGATCATACAATGATCACGAGACTGATCATGCACTGATCACATCTATATCATGCACTGATCACATGACTGCCCATGCATTGATCACGTGGATGATCATACACTGATCATGTGACAGATCATGCACTGCTCACGTGGCTGATCATGCAATGATCACGTAGCTACCATGTACTGGTCACGTGAGTCATCATGCACTGTTCACGTAATTGATCATGCACTGATCAGGTGACTTATCATGCACTTTTCACGTTACTGATCATGCACTGATCACGGGACTGATCATGCACTGATCACGTGACTGATCATGCACTGATCTCGTGGCTATCATGCACTGATCACGTGGCTGATCATGGAATGATCACGTAGCTACCATGTACTTGTCATGTGACTGATCATGCACTGATCACGTAATTTATCATGCACTGATCATGTGGTTGATCATGCACTGGTCACGTGGCTGATCATACACTGATCACGTGGCTATCATGCACTGATGACTTGGATGGTCATACACTCATCACGTGCCTGGTCATGCATAGATTACGTGACTGATCATGCACTGATCACGTGACTGATCATGCACTGATCACGTGGCTATCATGCACTGCTCACGTGACTGATCATGCACTGATCACGTGGCTGATCATGCACTGATTATGTGACTGATCATGCACTGATCACCTGGCTTATCATGCATTGATCATGTGACTGATCATGTGCTGAATATTTTTGGTGGCATACACTGATCATGTGCCTCTGAAGGCAAAGAACAAAGAGCTGAGTAGGCAGGAATCAGTCAGCAGGCAATAATCATGGAACTCAGCTCTGAGAAATCATGGTGCTCAGCTGGCAATAATCAAGTAGATGAGCAGGCAGGAATTACGCAGAACAGGTGGCAATTGTCAAGGAGATGACAGGCAGGAATCGTGCAGCTCAGCTGGCAATTGTCAAGCAAATGAGCAGACAGTAATCACACAGCTCAGCAGGCCCTGATCACGTGACTGAGCATGCCCTGTTCACGTGGCTGATCATACACCTATCACGAGACTGGTCATGCACTGATCACGTGGCTCGCATGCACTGATCACGTGATTGTGCATGCACTGATCACGTAATTGTATGCACGGATCACGTGGCTATCATGCACTGACCAGGTGGCTGATCATGCACTGATCACGTGACTGATCATGCACTGATCACGTAGCTATCTTGCACTGATCACTTGGCTGATCATACACTCATCACGGGACTGATCATGCTCTGATCACGGCGGTATCATGCATTGATTACATGACTCCACATGCACTGATCACGTGGATGATCATAAACTGATCACGTGACTGATCATGCACTGATCACGTGACTCATCATGAACTGATCACGTGACTGATCATGCACTGATCCCGTGGCTGATCATGCACTGATCACGTGGCTGATCATGCACTGATACCGTGACTGAGCATGGACTGATCACATGACTATCATGTAGTGATCACGTGACTTAATGGCGCTGATCATGTGACTGATCATGCGCTGATCATGTTTGCTATCATACACTGATCATGTACCTCTGGAGGCAATAAACAAAGAGCTGAGTAGGCACGAATCAAGCAGTCAGCAGGCAATAATCATGGAACTCAGCTGTGAGGAATCATGCTGCTCAGCTGGCAATAATCAAGCAGCTGAGCAGGCAGAAATTACGCAGCACAGCTGGCAATTGTCAAGCAGATGACAGGCAGGAATCGTGCAGCTCAGCTGGCAATTGCTAAGCAGATGAGCAGACAGTAATCACGCAGCTCAGCAGGCCCTGATCACGTGACTGAGCATGCACTGTTCACGTAGCTGATCATACACTGATCACGTGATTGATCATGCACTGATCACTTGGATATCATGCACTGATCACGTGGCTGATAATACACTGTTCATGAGTCTGACCATGCACTGATCACGTGGCTGATCATACACTGCTCACGTAATTGATCATGCACTGATCACGTGGCTCTCATGCACTGATCACGTGGCTATCATGCACTGATCACGTGGCTGAACGTGCACTTTTCACGTGGCTGATCACACACCTGTCACGTTACTGATCATGCACTGATCACGTGGCACTCATGCACTGATCAAGTGACTGTCCACGCACTGATCACTTGACTGAACATGCACTGATCACGTGGCTATAAGTCACTGATCACGTGGATGTCATGCACTGATTACGTGCCTGTCATGCACAGATCACGTGACTAATCATGAACTGATCACGTAGGTATCATGCACTGATCATGTGGCTGATCATACACTGCTCACGTAGCTGATCATGCACTGATCACGTGTCTATCATGCAGTGCCTACGTGGCTGATCCTGCAATGATCACCTAGCTACAATGTACTGGTCACGTGACTGATCATGCACTGATCACGTGGCTATCGTGCACTGCTTACGTGGATGATCATACAATGTTAACATACCTTCCATGTACTGGTCATGTGACTGATTATGCACTGATCACGTGACTGATCATGCACTGATCACGTGACTGATCATGCACTGATCACGTGGCTATCATGCACTACTCACGTGGCTGATCATGCAATGATCATGTAGCTACCATGTACCGGTCACGTGACTGATCATACACCCATCAGGTGACTGATCATGCACTGATCACGTGGCTATCTTGCACTGTTCACGTGGCTGATCATACACTGATCACCTGCCTGGTCATGCACAAATCAAGTGACTAATCATGAACTGATCACGTAGCTACCATGAACTGATCACCTGTCTGATCATGCACTGATCACGTGGCTATCATGCAATGATCACGTGGCTATCGTGCACTGATCATGTGGATAATCATGCAATGATGCCGTGACTGAGCATGCACTGATCACATGACTATCATGTAGTGATCCTGTGACTTAATGGTGCTGATCATGTGACTGATCATGCGCTGATCATGTTTCTATCATACAGTGATCATGTTCCTCTTGAGGCAATATTCATAGAGCTGAGTAGGCACGAATCAGACAGTCAGCAGGCAATAATCATGGAACTCAGCTGTGAGGAATCATGCTGCTCAGCTGGCAATAATCAAGCAGCTGAGCAGGCAGGAATTACGCAGCACAGATGGCAATTGTCAAGCAGATGACAGGCAGGAATCGTGCAGCTCAGCTGGCAATTGTCAAGCAGATGAGCAGACAGTAATCACGCAGCTCAGCAGGCCCTGATCACGTGACTGAGCATGCACTGTTCACGTGGCTGATCATACAATGATCACGTGTATGATCATGCACTGACCACTTGGATATCATGCACTGATCACCTGGCTGATCATACACTGTTCACGTGTCTGACCATGCACTGATCACGTGGGTGATCATACACTGCTCATGTAACTGATCATGCACTGATCACGTGGCTCTCATGCACTGATCACGTGACTGATCATGCACTGTTCACGTGGCTGATCACACACCTGTCACGTGACTGATCATGCACTGATCACGTGGCACCCATGCACTGATCACGTGGCTGATCATACTCTGCTCACATAACTGATCATGCACACATCACGTGGCTATCATGCAGTACTCACGTGGCTGGTCATGCAATGATCACTTAGCTACCATATACTGGTCACGTGACTGATCGTGCACAGATCACGTAAATAATCATGGACTGTTCACGTGACTGATCATGTACTGATCACGTGACTGATCATGCACTGATCACGTGGCTATCATGCTCTGCTAACGTGGCTGATCCTGCACTGATCACATGGCTATCATGCACTGCTCACGTGGCTATCATGCACTGATCACGTGGCTGATCTTGCAATGATCACACAGCTACCATGTACTGGTCACATGACTGACCATGCACTGATCACGTGACTGATCATGCACTGATCATTTGGCTATCATGCACTACTCACGTGGCTGATCATGCAATGATCATGTAGCTACCATGTACCAGTCACGTGACTGATCATGCACTGATCACGTAATTTATCATGCAGTGACCGCATGACTGATCATGCAATGATCACGTGACTGACCATGCACTGATCACCAGACTGATAATGCACTGATCGTCTGGCTATCATGCACTCATTACCTGGCTATCGTGCACTGATCACGTCTTTGACAATACACTGATCACGAGACTGATCATGCACTGATCACGTC
The DNA here is from genome assembly GCF_002263795.3 of Bos taurus. NCBI lineage: Eukaryota > Metazoa > Chordata > Mammalia > Artiodactyla > Bovidae > Bos > Bos taurus. Next base: position 83,290 of record NW_020191671.1, on the reverse strand, counting down.
TATATCATGCACTAATCACATGATTGCCCATGCACTGATCACGTGGATGATCATACACTGATCATGTGACAGATCATGCATTGATCACGTGGCTATCATGCACTGATCAAGCGGATGATTACTCTCTGCTCCCGAAACTGATCATGCACTGATCACGTGGCTATCATGCACTGTTCACGTGGCTGATCATACACTGATCACCTGCCTGGTCATGCACAGATCACGTGACGAATTATGAACTGATCACGTAGCTATCATGCACTGATCGCCTGGCTGATCATGCACTGATCACGTGGCTATCATGCAATGATCACATGGCTATCATGCACTGATCACGTGGCTGATCATGCACTGATACCTTGACTGAGCATAGACTGATCACAGGACTATCATGTAGTGATCACGTGACTTAATGGCGCTGATCATGTGACTGATCATGTACTGACCACGTGACTGATCATGCACTGATCTCGTGGCTATCATGCACTGTTCACGTGGCTGATCATACACTGATCACCTGCCTGGTCATGCACAGATCACGTGACGAAACATGAACTGATCACGTAGCTATCATGCACTGATCACCTGGCTGATCATGCACCTATCACGTGGCTATCATGCAATGATCACGTGGCTATCATGCACTGATCACGTGGCTGATCAAGCACTGATACCGTGACTGAGCATGGACTGATCACAGGACTATCATGTAGTCATCACGTGACTTAATGGCGCTGATCATGTGACTGATCATGTACTGACCACGTGACTTATCATGCACTGATCTCGTGGCTATCATGCATTGTTCACGTGGCTGATCATACACTGATCACCTGCCTGGTCATGCACAGATCACGTGACGAATCATGAACTGATCCCCTAGCTATCATGCACTGATCACCTCGCTGATCATGCACTGATCACGTGGCTATCATGCAATGATCACGTGGCTATCATGCACTGATCACGTGGCTGATCATGCACTGATACCGTGACTGAGCATGGACTGATCACAGGACTATCATGTAGTGATCACGTGACTTAATGGCGCTGATCATGTGACTGATCATGCGCTCATCACGTGAATGAACATGCACTGATCACGTGGATATCATGAACTACTCACGTGGCTGATCATGCAATGATCATGTAGCTACCATGTACCGGTCACGTGACTGACCATACACCCATCAGGTGACTGATCATGCACTGATCACGTGGCTATCGTGCAGTGATCACGAGACTGATCATGCACTGATCACGTCTATATCATTCACTGATCACATGAATGCCCATGCACTGATCACGTGGATGATCATACACTTATCATGTGACAGATCATGCAGTGATCACGTGGCTCTCATGCACTGATCAAGTGGCTGATCATACTCTGCCCCAGAAACTGATCACGTAATTGATCATGCACTGATCAGGTGACTTATCATGCACTGTTCACATGACTGATCATGCACTGATCACGTGACTGATCATGCACTGATCTCATGGCTATCATGCACGGCTCACGTGGCTGATCATGCAATGATCACGTAGCTACCATGTACTGGTCACGTGAGTAATCATGCACTGATCATATGGCTGATCATGCACTGATCACGTGGCTGATCATACACTCATCCCGTGACTGATCATGCACTGATCACATGACTGATCATGCACTTATCACGTGGCAATCATGCACTGTTCACTTGGCTCGTCATACAGTGATCACGTGCCTGGTCATGCACTGATCACGTGGCTGATCATGCACTGATCACGTGGCTGATCATGCACTGATCACATGACTGACCATGCACTGATCACGTGGCTATCATGCACTGATCACGTAATTGATCATGCACTGATCATCTGGCTGATCATGCACTGATAACGTGGCTGATCATACACTGATTACATGACTGATCATGCACTGATCACGTGACTGATCATGCACTGATCACGTGGCTATCATGCACTGATCACTTGGCTGGTCAAACACTGATCACATGCCTGGTCATACACTGATCACGTGTCCGATCATGCACTGATCACGTGACTGATCATGCACTGATCACGTGGCTGATCATGCATTGATCACGTGGCTACCATGCACTGCTCACCTGGCTGATCATGCAATGATCATGTAGCTACCATGTACCGGTCACGTGACTGACCATACACCCATCAGGTGACTGATCATGCACTGATCACGTGGCTATCATGCACTGATCACGAGACTGATCATGCACTGGTCACGTCTATATCATGCACTGATCACATGACTGCCCATGCACTGATCACGTGGATGATCATACAGTGATTATGTGACAGATCATGCAGTGATCACGTGGCTATCATGCACTGATCAAGTGGCTGATCATACTCTGCTCCCGAAACTGATCATGCACTGATCACGAGGCTGTCATGCACTGCTCACGTGGCTGATCATGCAATGATCACGTAGCTACCATGTACTGGTCACGTGAGTGATCATGCACTGATCACGGGGCTGATCATGCACTGATCACGGGGCTGATCATGCACTGATAACGTGGCCATCATGCACTGATCACTTGGCTGGTCATACACTGATCACGTGCTTGGTCATGCACGGCTCACATGGATGATCATGCACTGATCACTTGGCTGGTCATACACTCATCACTGGACTGATCATGACTGATCACGTGGCTATCATGCACTGATTACATGACTCCACATGCACTGATCTCGTGGATGATCATACACTGATCACGTGACTGATAAAGCACTGATCAGTTGGCTATCATGCACTGATTACTTGGCTGATCATACACTGATCACGTGACTGATCATGCACTGATCATCTGGCTATCATGCACTCAATACCTGGCTATCGTGCACTGATCACGTGGTTGATCATACACTGATTACGAGACTGATCATGCACTGATCACGTCTATATCATGCACTGATCACATGACTCCCCATGCACTGAACACGTGGATGATCATACACTGATCGGGTGACGTATCATGCACTGTTCACGTGACTGATCATGCACTGATCACGTGACTGATCATGCACTGACCTCGTGGCTATCATGCATGGCTCACGTGGCTGATCATGAAATGATCACGTAGCTACCATGTACTGGTCACGTGACTGATCATGCACTGATCACGTGACTGATCATGCACTTATCACGTGGCTATCATGCACTGATCACTTGGATGGTCATACACTGATCAGGTGCCTGGTCATGCAGAGATTACGTTCCTGATCATGAACTGATCACGTGACTGATCATGCACTTATCACGTAGCTATCATGCACTGATCACCTGGCTGATCATGCACTGATCACGTGGCTATCATGCAATGATCACGTGTCTATCATGCACTGATTACGTGGCTGATCATGCACTGATCACGTGACTGATCATGCACTTATCACGTGGCTATCATGTACTGATCACTTGGATGGTCATACACTGATCAGGTGCCTGGTCATGCACAGATTACGTTCCTGATCGTAAACTGATCACGTGACTGATCATACTCTGCTCACTTAACTGATCCTGCACACATCACGTGACTATCATGCACTGCTCACGTGGCTGGTCATGCAATGATCACGTAGCTACAATGTACTGCTCACGTGACTCATCATGCACTGATCACATAGCTATCTTACACTGATCACTTGGCTGATCATACACTTATCACGGGACTGATCATGCACTGATCACAGTGCTATCATGCATTGATTACATGACTGCACATGCACTGATCACGTGGATGATCATATACTGATCACGTGACTGATCATTCACTGGTCACGTGACTGATCATGCACTGATCACGTGACTGATCATGCACTGATCAATTGGCTGTCATGCACTGCTCACGTGGCTGATCATGCAATGATCACGTAGCTACAATGTACTGGTCACGTGAGTGATCATGCACTGATCACATAATTGATCATGCACTGATCAGGTGACTTATGATGCACTGTTCACGTGACGGATCATGCACTGATCACGTGACTGATCATGCACTGAACTCGTGGCTATCATGCATGGCTCACCTGGCTGATCATGCAATGATCACGTAGCTAACATGTATTGGTCACGTGACTGATCATGCACTGATGACGTAATTGATCATGCACTGATCATGTGGCTGATCATGAACTGATCACGTGGCTGATCATACACTTATCACGTGGCTATCTTGCACTGATCACATGAATGGTCATACACTGATCAGGTGCCTGGTCATGCACAGATTACGTGACTGATCATGCACTGATCACGTGACTGATCATGCACTGGTCACATGGCTATCATGCACTACTCACGTGGCTGATCATGCAATGATCATGTACCTACCATGTACCAGTCACGTGAATGATCATACACCCATCAGGTGACTGAACATGCACTGATCACGTGGCTATCATGCACTGTTCACGTGGATGATCATGCACTGATCACCTGCCTGGTCATGCACAGATCACGTGACTAATCATGAACTGATCACGTAGCTATCATGCACTGATCACCTGGCTGATCATGCAATGATCACGTGGCTATCATGCACTGATTACGTGGCTGATCATGCACTGATACCATGACTGAGCATGGACTGATCACATGACTATCATGTAGTGATCACGTGACATAATGGCGATGATCATGTGACTGATCATGCGCTGATCATGTTTGCTATCATACACTGATCATGTGCCTCTAGAGGCAATAAACAAAGAGCTGAGTAGGCACGAATCAAACAGTCAGCAGGCAATAATCATGGAACTCAGCTGTGAGGAATCATGCTGCTCAGCTGGCAATAATCAAGCAGCTGAGCAGGCAGGAATTACGCAGCACAGCTGGCAATTGTCAAGCAGATGACAGGCAGGAATCGTGCAGCTCAGATGGCAATTGTCAAGCAGATGAACAGACAGTAATCACGCAGCTCAGCAGGCCCTGATCACGTGACTGAGCATGCACTGTTCACGTGGCTGATCATACACTGATCACGTGATTGATCATGCACTGATCACTTGGATATCATGCACTGACCACGTGGCTGATCATACACTGTTCACGTGTCTGACCATGCACTGCTCACGTGGCTGATCATACACTGCTCATGTAACTGATCATGCACTGATCACGTGGCTATCATGCACTGATCACGTGACTGTTCACGCACTGTTCACTTGACTGATCATGCACTGATCACGTGGGTATAATGCAATGATCACGTGGCAGATCATACACAGTTCACTTGCCTGGTCATGCACAGATCACGTGACTAATCATGAACTGATCACGTGGCTATAATTCACTGATCACGTGGATATCATGCACTGATTACGTGCCTGTCAAGCACAGATCACGTGATTAATCATGAACTGATCACGTAAGTATCATGCACTGATCACGTGGCTGATCATACACTGTTCACGTGTCTGTTCATGCACTGATCACTTGGATATCATGCACTGATTACGTGACTGAGCATGCACTGTTCACGTGGCTGATCATACACTGATCACGTGATTGATCATGCACTGATCACTTGGATATCATGCACTGATTACGTGACTGATCATGCACTGATCACGTGGCTGATCATGCACTGCTCACGTAACTGATCATGCACTGATCACGTGGCTATCAAGCACTGATCAAGTGACTGGTCATACACTTTTCTCGTGTCTGATCATGCACTGCTCACGTGGCTGTCATGCACTGATGACGTGGCTGATCATGCACTGATCATGTGACTGGTCATGCACTGATCACGTAGCTATCTTGCACTGATCACTTGGCTGATCATACACTCATCACGGGACTGATCATGACTGATAACCGCGCTATCATGCATTGATTACATGACTCCACATGCACTGATCTCATGGATGATCACACACCTATCACGTGACTGATCATGCACTGATCAGTTGGCTATCATGCACTGATTACTTGGCTGATCATACACTGCTAACGTGACTGATCATGCACTGATCATCTGGCTATCATGCACTCAATACCTGGCTATCGTGCACTGATCACGTGGTTGATCATACACTGATTACGAGACTGATCATGCATTGATCACGTCTATATCATGCACTGATCACATGACTCCCCATGCACTGAACACCTGCATGATCATACACTGATCATGTGACAGAGCATGCAGTGATCACGTGACTGATCATGCACAGATCACGTGGCTATCATGCACTGATCACATGACTCCCCATGCACTGAACACCTGGATGATCATACACTGATCACGTGACTGACCATGCACTGATCACGTGACTGATCATGCACAGATCGCGTGGCTATCATGCACTGATCACATAGATGGTCATACACTGATCAGGTGCCTGGTCATGCACAGATTACCTGACTGATCATGCACTGATCACGTGACTGACCATGCACTGATCACGAGGCTATCATGCACTACTCCCGTGGCTGATCATGCAATGATCATGTAGCAACCATGTACTGGTCATGTGACTGATCATGCACTGATCACGTAATTGATCATGCACTGATCACGTGACTGTTCACGCACTGTTCACTTGACTGATCATGCACTGATGACGTGGGTATAATGCAATGATCACGTGGCAGATCATACACAGTTCACATGCCTGGTCATGCACAGATCACGTGACTAACCATGAACTGATCACGTGGCTATAATTCACTGATCACGTGGATATCATGCACTGATTACGTGCCTGTCAAGCACAGATCACGTGATTAATCATGAACTGATCACGTAAGTATCATGCACTGATCACGTGGCTGATCATACACTGTTCACGTGTCTGTTCATGCACTGGTCACGTGGCTGATCATACACTGCTCACGTAGCTGATCATGCACTGATCACGTGTCTATCATGTAGTGCTCACGTGGCTGATCCTGCAATGATCACGTAGCTAACATGTACTGGTCACGTGACTCATCATGCAATGGTAACGTAATTGACCATGCACTGATCACGTGACTGATCATGCACTGATCACGTGACTGATCATGCACTGACCTCGTGGCTATCATGCACTGCTTACGTGGCTGATCATACAATGATCACATAGCTTCCATGTACTGCTCACGTGACTGATCATGCACTGATCATGTAATTGATCATGCACGGATCACGTGGATGGTCATACACTGATCACGTGCCTGGTCATGCACAGATTACGTGACTGATCATGCACTGATCAGGTGACTGATCATGCACTGATCATGTGGCTATCTTGCACTACTCACGTGGCTGATCATGCAATGATCATGTAGCTACCATGTACCGGTCACGTGACTGATCATACACCCATCAGGTGACTCATCATGCACTGATCACGTGGCTATCATGCACTTCTCACGTGGCTCATCATGCAATGATCACCTGCCTGGTCATGCACAGATCACGTGACTAATCATGAACTGATCACGTAGCTATCATGCACTGATCACCTGGCTGATCATGCACTGATCACGTGGCTATCATGCACTGATCACGTGGCTGATCATGCACTGATACCGTGACTGAGCATGGACTGATCACATGACTATCATGTAGTGATCACGTGACTTAATGCCTCTGATCATGTGACTAATCATGCGCTGATCATGTTTGCTAGCATACACTGATCATGTGCCTCTGGAGGCAATAAACAAAGAGCTGAGTAGGCACGAATCAAACAGTCAGCAGGCAATAATCATGGAACTCAGCTGTGAGGAATCATGCTGCTCAGCTGGCAATAATCAAGCAGCTGAGCAGGCAGGAATTACGCAGCACAGCTGGCAATTGTCAAGCAGATGACAGGCAGGAATCGTGCAGCTCAGCTGGCAATTGTCAAGCAGATGAGCAGACAGTAATCACGCAGCTCAGCAGGCCCTGATCACGTGACTGAGCATGCAATGTTCACGTGGCTGATCATACACTGATCACGTGATTGATCATGCACTGATCACTTGGATATCATGCACTGATCACGTGGCTGATCATGCACTGATCACGTGACTGAAAATGCACTGATCACGTGGCTGATCATGCACTGCTCACGTAACTGATCATGCACTGATCACGTGGCTCTCATGCACTGATCAAGTGACTGATCATACACTTTTCTCGTGTCTGATCATGCACTGCTCACGTGGCTGATCATACACTGGTCACGTAAATGATCATGCACTGATCACGTGGCTATCATGCACTGATCAAGTGACTGATCATACACTTTTCACTTGTCTGATCATGCACTGCTCACGTGGCTGCTCATACACTGCTCACGTAATTGATCATGCACTGATCACGTGGCACTCATGCACTGATCACGTGGCTGATCATACACTGTTCACGTGTCTGACCATGCACTGATCACGTTGCTGATCATACACTGCTCACGTAACTGATCATGCACTGATCACGTGGCTATCATGCACTGATCAAGTGACTGATCATACACTTTTCACGTGTTTGATCATCCACTGCTCACGTAACTGATCATGCACACATCACGTGGCTATCATGCACTGCTCACGTGGCTGGTCATGCAATGATCACGTAGCTACAATGTACAGCTCACGTGACTAATCATGCACAGATCAGGTAAATGATCACACACCTATCACGTGACTGATCATGCACTGATCACGTGTCTCTCATGCACTGATCACGTGATTGCGCATGCACTGATCACGTAATTGTATGCACTGATCACGTGGCTATCATGCACTGATGACGTGGCTGATCATGCACTGATCATGTAACTGATCATGCACTGATCACGTGGCTATCATGCACTGATCACGTGGCTGAACATGCACTGTTCACATGGCTGATCACACACCTGTCACTTGGCTGATAATGCAATGATCATGTAGCAACCATGTACTGGTCATGTGACTAATCATGCACTGATCACGTAATTGATCATGCACTGATCACGTGGCTATCATGCACTGCTTACGTGGCTGATCATACAATGATCACATAGCTACCATGCACTGTTCACGTTACTGATCATGCACTGATCACGTGGCTATCATGCACTGATTACGTGGCTGATCATACAATGATCACATAGCTACCATGCACTGTTCACGTGACTGATCATGCACTGATCACGTGACTGATCATGCACTGATCACGTGGCTATCATGCACTGCTTACGTGGCTGATCATACAATGATCACATAGCTACCATGCACTGTTCACGTGACTGATCATGCACTGATCACGTGGCTATCATGCACTGATTACGTGGCTGATCATACACTGATCACGTGCCTGGTCATGCACAAATCACGTGACTAATCATGAAGTGATAACGTGGCTATCGTGCACTGATCACGTGGATACCATGCACTGATCACGTGGCTGATCACACACTTATCACTTGACTGATCATGCACTGATCACGTGGCTACCATGCACTGATCACGTGGCTATCATGCACTGATCACGTGGCTGATCATGCACTGATCACGTGGCTATCATGCACTGATCACGTGGCTGATCATGCAATGATCACGTGGCTATCATGCATTGATCACGTGGCTGAACATGCACTGTTCACTTGGCTGATCACACACCTGTCCCGTGACTGATCATGCACTTATAACGTAATTGATCATGCACTGATCACGTGGCTGAACATGCACTGTTCACATGGCTGATCACACACCTGTCACTTGGCTGATCATGCAATGATCATGTAGCAACCATGTACTGGTCATGTGACTAATCATGCACTGATCACGTAATTGATGATGCACTGATCACGTGGGTATAATGCAATGATCACGTGGCGGATCATACACAGTTCACGTGCCTGGTCATGCACAGATCACGTGACTAATCATGAACAGATCACGTGGCTATAATTCACTGATCACGTGGATATCATGCACTGATTACGTGCCTGTCAAGCACAGATCACGTGACTAATCATGAACTGATCACGTAGGTATCATGCACTGATCACGTGGCTGATCATACACTGTTAACGTGTCTGATCATGCACTGGTCACGTGGCTGATCATACACTGCTCACGTAGCTGATCATGCACTGATCACGTGTCTATCACGTAGTGCTCACGTGGCAGATCCTGCAATGATCACGTAGCTAACATGTACTGGTCACGTGACTCATCATGCAATGGTAACGTAATTGAACATGCACTGATGACGTGAGTGATCATGCACTGATCACGTGACTGATCATGCACTGATCACGTGGCTATCATGCACTGCATACGTGGATGTTCATACAATGATCACATAGCTACCATGTACTCGTCACATGACTGATCATGCACTGATCACGTAATTGATCATGCACTGATCACGCGGCTGATCATACACTCATCACGTGACTGACCATGCACTGTTCACGTGACTGATCATGCACTGATCACGTGGCTATCATGCACTGATCACTGGATATCATGAACTGTTCACATGGCTGATCATACACTGATCACCTGCCTGGTCATGCACAAATCAAGTGACTAATCATGAACTGATCACGTAGCTATCATGCACTGATCACCTGGCTGATCATGCACTGATCACGTGGCTATCACGCAATGATCACGTGGCTATCATGCACTGATCACGTGGCTGATCATGCACTGATACCGTGACTGAGCATGGACTGATCACATGACTATCATGTAGTGATCACGTGACTTAATGGCGCTGATCATGTGACTGATCATGCGCTGATCATGTTCGCTATCATACACTGATCATGTGCATCTGGAGATAATAAACAAAGAGCTGAGTAGGCACGAATCAAACAGTCAGCAGGCAATAATCATGGAACTCAGCTGTGAGGAATCATGCTGCTCAGCTGGCATTAATCAAGCAGCTGAGCAGGCAGGAATTATGCAGCACAGATGGCAATTGTCAAGCAGATGACAGACAGGAATCGTGCAGCTCAGCTGGCAATTGTCAAGCAGATGAGCAGACAGTAATCACGCAGCTCAGCAGGCCCTGATCACGTGACTGAGCATGCACTGTTCACGTGGCTGATCATACACTGATCACGTGATTGATCATGCACTGATCACTTGGATATCATGCACTGATCACGTGGCTGATCATACACTGTTCACGTGTCTGACCATGCACTGTTCACGTGGCTGATCACACACCTAGCACGTGACTGATCATGCACTGATCACATGGCTTTCATGCACTGATCACGTGATTGCCCATGCACTGATCATGTAATTGTATGCACTGATCACGTGGCTATCATGCACTGATGACGTGGCTGACCATGCACTGATCATGTGACTGATCATGCACTGATCACGTAGCTATCTTGCACTGATCACTTGGCTGAACATACACTCAACACGGGACTGATTATGCACTGATCACGGCGCTATCATGCATTGATTACATGACTCCACATGCACTGGTCACGTGGATGATCATACACTGATCACGTGACTGATCATGCACTGATCACGTGACTGATCATGCACTGATCAGTTGGCTATCATGCACTGATTACTTGGCTGATCATACACTCATCTCGTGATTGAAAATGCACTGATCATCTGGCTATCATGCACTCATTCTATCGTGCACTGATCACGTGGTTGATCATACACTGATCACGAGACTGATCATGCACTGATCATGTCTATATCATGCAGTGATCACATGACTGCCCATGCACTGATCATGTGGATTATCATACACTGATCCTGTGACAGATCATGCATTGATGACGTGGCTATCATTCACTGCTCACGTGGCTGATCATGCAATGATCACGTAGCTACCATGTAATGGTCACGTGAGTGATCATGCACTGATCACATAATTGATCATGCAGTGATCAGGGGACTTATCATGCACTGTTCACATGACTGATCATGCACTGATCACGTGACTGATCATGGACTGATCTCGTGGATATCATGCACGGCTCACGTGGCTGATCATGAAATGGTCACCTAGCTACCATGTACTGGTCACGTGAATGATCATGCACTGATCACGTGGCTATCATGCACTGATCAAGAGACTGATCATGCACTGATCAGGTCTATATAATTCACTAATCACATGACTGCCCATGCACTGATCACGTGGATGATCATACACTGATCATGTGACAGATCATGCAGTGATCACGTGGCGATCATTCACAGATCAAGTGGCTGATCATACTCTGCTCCCGAAACTGATCATGCACTGATCACGTGGCTATTATGCACTGTTCACGTGGCTGATCATGCAATGATCACGTAGCTACCATGTACTGGTCACGTGAGTGATCATGCACTAGTCACGTGTTTGATCATGCACTGATCAGGTGACTTATCATGCACTGTTCACGTGACTGATCATGCACTTATCATGTGACTGAGCATGCACTGATCACGTGGCTATCATGCACGGCTCACGTGGCTCATCATGCAATGATCACGTAGCTACCATGTACTGTTCATGTGACTGATAATGCCCTGATCAAGTAATTGATCATGCACTAATCATGTAGCTGATCATGCACTGATTACGTGGCTGATCATACACTGATCACGTGACTGATCATGCACTGATCACGTGACTGATCATGCACTGATCTCTTGACTGATCATGCACTGATCACGTGGCTGATCATACACTGATCACGTGACTGATCAAGCACTGATCACGTGACTGATCATGCACTGATCACATGACTATCATGCACTGATCACTTGGCTGGTCATACACTGATCACCTGGCTGGTCATGCTCTGATCACGTGGCTGATCATGCACGGATCTCCTGACTGATCATGCACTGATCACGTGGCTATAATGCACTGCTCACGTGGCTGTACATGCAATGATTACGCAGCTACCATGTACTTGTCACATGACTGATCATGCACTGATCACGTGACTGATCTGGCACTGATCACGTGGCTATCATGCACTACTCACGTGGCTGATCATGCAATGATCATGTAGCTACAATGAACCGGTCACGTGACTGATCATACACCCATCAGTTGACTGATCATGCACTGAACATGTGGATATCATGCACTGTTCACGTGGCTGATCATACACTGATAACCTGCCTGATCATGCACAGATCACGTGAATAATCATGAACTGATCACGTAGCTATCATGCACTGATCACCTGGCTGATCATGCACTGCTCACGTGGCTGGTCATGCAATGATCACATAGCTACCATATACTGGTCACGTGAATGATTATGCACAGAACACAAAAATGATCATGCACTTCTCACGTGACTGATCATGCACTGATCACGTGGCTATAATGCACTGTTCACGTGGCTGATCATGCAATGATCACGTAGCTACCATGTACTGGTCACGTGAGTGATCATGCACTAGTCACGTGTTTGATCATGCACTGATCAGGTGACTTATCATGCACTGTTCACGTGACTGATCATGCACTTATCATGTGACTGAGCATGCACTGATCACGTGGCTATCATGCACGGCTCACGTGGCTCATCATGCAATGATCACGTAGCTACCATGTACTGTTCATGTGACTGATAATGCCCTGATCAAGTAATTGATCATGCACTAATCATGTAGCTGATCATGCACTGATTACGTGGCTGATCATACACTGATCACGTGACTGATCATGCACTGATCACGTGACTGATCATGCACTGATCTCTTGACTGATCATGCACTGATCACGTGGCTGATCATACACTGATCACGTGACTGATCAAGCACTGATCACGTGACTGATCATGCACTGATCACATGACTATCATGCACTGATCACTTGGCTGGTCATACACTGATCACCTGGCTGGTCATGCTCTGATCACGTGGCTGATCATGCACGGATCTCCTGACTGATCATGCACTGATCACGTGGCTATAATGCACTGCTCACGTGGCTGTACATGCAATGATTACGCAGCTACCATGTACTTGTCACATGACTGATCATGCACTGATCACGTGACTGATCTGGCACTGATCACGTGGCTATCATGCACTACTCACGTGGCTGATCATGCAATGATCATGTAGCTACAATGAACCGGTCACGTGACTGATCATACACCCATCAGTTGACTGATCATGCACTGAACATGTGGATATCATGCACTGTTCACGTGGCTGATCATACACTGATAACCTGCCTGATCATGCACAGATCACGTGAATAATCATGAACTGATCACGTAGCTATCATGCACTGATCACCTGGCTGATCATGCACTGCTCACGTGGCTGGTCATGCAATGATCACATAGCTACCATATACTGGTCACGTGAATGATTATGCACAGAACACAAAAATGATCATGCACTTCTCACGTGACTGATCATGCACTGATCACGTGGCTATAATGCACTGATCACGTGGCTGATCATACACTGTTCACGTGCGTGGTCATGCACAGATCACGTGATTAATCATGAACTGATCACGTGGCTATAATTAACTGATCACGTGGATATCATGCACTGATTACGTGCCTGTCATGCACAGAACACGTGATTAATCATGAACTGATCACGTGGCTGATCATACACTGTTCACGTGTCTGACAATGCACTGATCACGTGGCTGATCATACACTGCTCACGTAACTGATCATGCACTGATCACGTGGCTATCATGCACTGATCACGTGGCTGAACATGCACTGTTCACGTGGCTGATCACACACCTTTCACGTGACTGATCATGAACTGATCACATGACACTCATGCCCTGATCACGTGGCTGATCATACTCTGTTCACGTAAATGACCATGCACACATCACGTGGCTATCATGCACTGCTCACGTGCCTGGTCATGCAATGATCACGTAGCTACCATATATTGTTCACGTGACTGATCATGCACAGATCATGTAAATGATCATGCACTCTTCACGTGGCTGATCATACACTGATCACGTGACTGATCATGCACTGTTCACGTGACTGATCATGCACTGATCACGTGGCTATCATGCTCTGCTCACGTGGCTGATCATGCAATGATCGCATAGCAACCATGTACTGGTCACGTGACTGATCATGCACTGATCACGTAATTGATTATGCACTGATCACCTGGCTTATCATGCATTGATCATGTGACTGATCATGTGCTGATCATGTTTGGTGTCACACACTGATCATGTGCCTCTGGAGGCAATGAACAAAGAGCTGAGTAGGCAGGAATCAGTCAGCAGCCTATAATCATGGAACTCAGCTCTGAGAAATCATGCTGCTCAGCTGGCAATAATCAAGTAGATGAGTAGGCAGGATTTACGCAGCACAGGTGACAATTGTCAAGGAGATGACAGGCAGGAATCGTGCAGCTCAGCTGGCAATATTCAAGCAGATGAGCAGACAGTAATCAAGCAGCTCAGCAGACCCTGATCACGTGACTGAGCATGCACTGTTCACGTGGCTGATCACACACTTATCACGTGACTGATCATGCACTGATCACGTGGCTCTCATGCACTGATCACGTGATTGCGCATGCACTGATCACGTAATTGTATGCACTGATCACGTGGCTATCATGCACTGATGACGTGGCTGATCATGCACTGATCAGGTGACTTATCATGCACTGATCACGTAGCTACCATGTACCGGTCACGTGACCGATCATACACCCATCAGGTGACTGATCATGCACTGCTCACGTGGCTATCATGCACTGATGACCTGGCTGATCATGCACTGATCCCATGGCTGATCATGCAATGATCATGTATCTACCATGTACCGGTCACGTGAACGATCATACCCCCATCAGGTGACTGATCATGCACTGATCACGTGGCTATCATGCACTGTTCACTTAGCTGATCATACACTGGTCACCTGCCTGGTCATGCACAGATCACGTGGCTAATCATGAACCGATCACGTAGCTATCATGCACTGCATTGATTACATGACTCCACATGCACTGATCACGTGGATGATCATACAATGATCACGTGACTGATCATGCACTGATCACGTGACTGATCATGCACTGATCAGTTGGCTATCATGCACTGATTACTTGGCTGATCATACACTGATCACTTGACTGATAATGAACTGATCATCTGGCTATCATGCACTCATTACCTGGCTATCGTGCACTGATCACGTGGTTGATCATACACTGATCACGAGACTGATCATGCACTGATCACGTCTGTATCATGCACTGATCACATGACTGCCCATGCACTGATCTCGTGGATGATCATACACTGATCATGTGACAGATCATGCAGTGATCACGTGGCTATCATGCACTGATCAAGTGGCTGATCATACTCTGCTCCCGAAACTGATCATGCACTGATCACGTGGCTATCATGTACTACTCACGTGGCTGATCATGCAATGATCACGTAGCTACCATGTACTGGTCATGTGAGTGATCATGGACTGATCACGTAATTGATCATGCACTGATCACGTGCCTCATCATGCACTGTTCACCTGACTGATCATGCACTGATCACGTGACTGATTATGCACTGATCACGTGACTGATCATGCACTGATCACGTGCCTCATCATGCACTGATCACGTGACTCATCATGCACTGTTCACGTGACTGATCATGCACTGATCTCGTGGCTATCATGCACGGCTCACGTGGCTGATCATGCAATGATCACGTAGCTACCATGTACTGGTCATGTGAGTGATCATGCACTGATCACGTAATTGATCATGCACTGATAACGTGCCTCATCATGCACTGTTCACGTGACTGATCATGCACTGATCACGTGACTGATCATGCACTGATCACGTGACTGATCATGCACGGATCACGTGCCTCATCATGCACTGATCACGTGACTCATCATGCACTGATCACGTGACTGATCATGCACTGATCTCGTGGCTATCATGCAGGGCTCACGTGGCTGATCATGCAATGATCACGTAGCTACCATGTACTGGTCATGTGACTGATCATGCACTGATCACGTAATTTATCATGCACTGATCATGTGGTTGATCATGCACTGATCACGTGGCTGATCATACACTGATCACGTGGCTATCATGCACTGATGACTTGGATGGTCATACACTGATCACGTGCCTGGTCATGCACAGATTACGTGACTGATCATGCACTGATCACGTGACTGTTCATGCACTGATCACGTGGCTATCATGCACTACTCACGTGGCTGATCATGCAATGATTATGTAGCTACCATGTACCGGTCTCGTGACTGATCATACACCCATCAGGTGACGGATCATGCACTGATCACGTGACTGATCATGCACTGATCATTTGGCTATCATGCACTCATTACTTGGCTGATCATACACTGATCACGTGACTGATAAGGCAATGATCATCTGGCTATCATGCACTCATTACCTTGCTATCGTGCACTGATCACGTGGTTGATCATACACTGATCACGAGACTGATCAAGCACTGATCACGTCTATATCATGAACTGATCTCATGACTGCCCATGCACTGAACACGTTGATAATCATACACTGATCATGTGACAGATCATGAAGTGATCACGTGGCTATCATGCACTGATCAAGTGGCTGATCATACTCTTCTTCCGAAATTTATCATGCACTGATCACGTGGCTGATGTTGCACTGATACCGTGACTGAGCATGGACTGATCCCATGACTATCATGTAGTGATCACGTGACTTAATGGCGCTGATCATGTGACTGATCATGCGCTGGTCATGTTTGCTATCATACACTGATCATGTGACTCTGGAGGCAATAAACAAAGAGCTGAGTAGGCACGAATCAAACAGTCAGCAGGCAATAATCATGGAACTCAGCTGTGAGGAATCATGCTGCTCAGCTGGCAATAATCAAGCAGCTGAGCAGGCAGGAATTACGCAGCACAGCTGGCAATTGTCAAGCAGATGACAATCAGGAATCATGCAGCTCAGCTGGCAATTGTCAAGCAGATGAGCAGACAGTAATCACGCAGCTCAGCAAGCCCTGATCACGTGAATGAGCATGCACTGTTCACCTGGCTATCATGCACTGATCATGTGACTGTTCACGCACCGATCACTTGACTGATCATGCACTGATCACGTGGCTATAAAGCACTGATCACGTGGTGGATCATACACTCTTTACTTGCCTGGTCATGCACAGATCATGTGACTAATCATGAACTGACCACGTGGCTATAATTCACAGATCACATGGATATCGTGCACTGATTACGTGCCTGTCATGCACAGATCACGTGACTAATCATGAACTGATCACGTAGGTATCATGCTCTGATCACATGGCTGATTATAAACTGTTCACGTGTCTAATCATGCACTGATCACGTGGCTGATCATACACTGCTCACGTAGCTGATCATGCACTGATCACGTGTCTATCATGCAGTGCTCACGTGGCTGAACCTGCAATGATCACGTCGCTAACATGTACTGGTCACATGACTGATCATGCAATGGTAACGTAATTGATCATGCACTGATCACGAGACTGATCATGCACTGATCACGTGACTGATTATGCACTGATCACGTGGCTATCATGCACTGCTTACGTGGATGATCATACAATGATCACATAGCTACCATGTACTGGTAACGTGACTCATCATGCACTGATCAAGAAATTGATCATGCACTGATCACGTGGCTGATCATACACTGATCACGTGATTGATCATGCACTGATCAATTGGATATCATGCACTGATCACGTGGCTGATCATGCAATGATCACGTAGCTACCATGTACAGGTCACATGAGTGATCATGCACTGATCACGTGACTGATCATGCACTTATCACGTGGCTATCATGCACTGATCATTTGGATGGTCATACACTGATCAGGTGCCTGGTCATGCACAGATTACGTTCCTGATCATGAACTGATCACGTGACTGATCATGCACTGATCACGTAGCTATCATGCACTACTCACGTGGCTGATCATGCAATGATCATGTAGCTACCATGTACCGGTCACGTGACTGATCATACACCCATCAGGTGACTGATCATGCACTGATCACGTGGCTATCATGCACTGCTCACGTGGCTGCTCATGCAATGATCACGTAGCTACCATGTACTGCTCACGTGACTCATCATGCACAGATCACGTAAATGATCATGCACTGTTCACGTGACTGATCATGTACTGATCATGTGACCTATCATGCACTGATCACGTGGCTATCATGCTCTGCTCACGTGGCTGATCATGCAATGATTACGTAGCAACCATGTACTGGTCACGTGACTGATCATGCACTGATCATGTAATTGATCCTGCACTGATCACGTGGCTCATCATGCACTGATCACGTGACTGATCATGCACTAATCCCGTGACTGATCATGCACTGATCAGTTGGCTATCATGCACTGATTAGTTGCCTGATCATACACTGATCACGTGACTGATAATGCACTGATCATCTGGCTATCATGCACTCATTACCTGGCTATCGTGCACTGATCACGTGGTTGATCATACACTGATCACGAGACTGATCATGCAGTGATCACGTCTATATCATGCACTGATCACATGACTGCCCATGCACTAATCACGTGGATGATCATACACAAATCATGTGACAGTTCATGCAGTGTTCACGTGGCTATCATGCACTGATCTAGTGGCTGACCATACGCTGCTCCAGAAACTGATCATGCACTGATCACGTGGCTATCATGCACTGCTCACGTGGCTGATCATGCAATGATCACGTAGCTACCATGTACTGGTCACGTGACTGATCATGCACTGATGACATGATTGATCATGCACTGATCAGGTGACTTATCATGCACTGTTCACGTGACTGATCATGCAATGATTACGTGACTGATCATGCACTGATCTCGTGGCTATAATGCACGGCTCATGTGGCTGATCATGCAATGATCACGTAGCTACCATGTACTTGTCACGTGACTGATCATGAACTGATGACGTAATTGATCATGCACTGATCATGTGGCTGATCATGCACTTATCACGTGGCTGATCATACACTGATCATGTGACTGATCATGCACTGATCACGTGACTGAACATGCACTTATCACGTGGCTATCATGCACTGATCACATGGATGTCATACACTGATCAGGTGCCTGGTCATGCACAGATTACGTGACTAATCATGCACTGATCAGGTGACTGATCATGCACTGATCATGTGGCTATCTTGCACTACTCACGTATCTGATCATGCAATGATCATGTAGCTACCATGTACCGGTCACCTGACTGATCATACACCCATCAGTTGACTGATCATGCACTGATCACGTGGCTATCATGCACTTCTCACGTGGCTGATCATGCAATGATCACCTGCCTGGTCATGCACAGATCACGTGACTAATCATGAACTGATCACGTAGCTATCATGCACTGATCACCTGGCTGATCATGCACTGATCACTTGGCTATCATGCAATGATCACGTGGCTATCATGCACTGATCACGTGGCTGATCATGCACTGATACCGTGACTGAGCATGGACTGATCACATGACTATCATGTAGTGATCACGTGACTTAATGGTGCTGATCATGTGACTGATCATGCGCTGATCATGTTTGCTATCATACACTGATCATGTGGCTCTGGAGGCAATAATCAAAGAGCTGAGTAGGCACGAATCAAACAGTCAGCAGGCAATAATCATGGAACTCAGCTGTGAGGAATCATGCTGCTCAGCTGGCAATAATCAAGCAGCTGAGCAGGTAGGAATTACGCAGCACAGCTGGCAATTGTCAAGCAGATGACAGGCAGGAATCGTGCAGCTCAGCTGGCAATTGTCAAGCAGATGAACAAGTAGTAATCATGCAGCTCAGCAGGCCCTGATCACGTGACTGATCATACACTGATCACGTGATTGATCATGCACTGATCACTTGGATATCATGCACTGATCACGTGGCTGATCATGCACTGATCACATGACTGATCATGCACTGATCACGTGGCTGATCATGCACTGATCACGTGGCTATAATGCACTGCTCATGTGGCTGATCATGCAATGATCACGTAATTGATCATGCACTGATCACGTGACTGATCATGCACTGATCACGTGTCTGATCATGCACTGATCACGTGGCTATCATGCACTGCTCACGTGGCTGATCATGCAATGATCACGCAGGTACCATGTACTGGTCACATGACTGATCATGCACTGATCACGTAATTGATCATGCACTGATCACCTGGCTTATCATGCATTGATCATGAGACTGATCATGTGCTGAACATGTTTGGTGTCACACACTGATCATGTGGCTCTGGAGGCAATGAACAAAGAGCTGAGTAGGCAGAAATCAGTCACCACTCAATAATCATGGAAATCAGCTCTGAGAAATCATGCGGCTCTGCTGGCAATACTCAACTAGATGAGCAGGCAGGAATTACGCAGCACAGGTGGCAATTGTCACGCAGATACAGGTAGGAATCGTGCAGCTCAGCTGGCAATTGTCGAGTATATGAGCAGACAGTAATCATGCAGCTCAGCAGGCCCTGATCACGTGACTGAGCATGCACTGTTCCCGTGGCAGATCACACACATATCACGTGAATGATCATGCACTGATCACGTAGCTATCTTGCACTGATCACTTGGCTGATCATACACTCATCACGGGACTGATCATGACTGATCACCTCGCTATCATGCATTGATTACATGACTCCACATGCACTGATCTCGTGGATGATCATACACTGATCACGTGACTGATCATGCACTGACCAGTTGGCTATCATGCACTGATTACTTGGCTGATCATACACTGATAACATGACTGATCATGCACTGATCATCTGGCTATCATGTACTCAATACCTGGCTATCGTGCACTGATCACGTGGTTGATCATACACTGATTACGAGACTGATCATGCACTGATCACGTCTATATCATGCACTGATCACATGACTCCCCATGCACTGAACACGTGGATGATCATACACTGATAATGTGACAGATCATGCAGTGTTCACGTGGCTATCATGCACTGATCAATTGCCTGATCATACTCTGCTCCCGAAAATGATCATGCACTGATCACGTGGCTATCATGCACTGCTCACGTGGCTGATCATGCAATGATCACGTAGCTACCATGTATTGGTCACATGAGTGATCATGCACTGATCACGTAATTGATCATGCACTGATCAGGTGACGTATCATGCACTGTTCACGTGACTGATCATGCACTGATCACGTGACTGATCATGCACTGATCTCGTGGCTATCATGCACGGCTCACGTGGCTGATCATGCAGTGATCACGTAGCTACCATGTACTGGTCACGTGAGTGATCATGCAGTGATCACGTAATTGATCATGCACTGTTCACGTGACTGATCATGAACTGATCACGTGGCTGATCATACACTCATCACATGACTGATCATGCACTGATCACGTGACTGATCATGCACTGACCAGTTGGCTATCATGCACTGATTACTTGGCTGATCATACACTGATAACATGACTGATCATGCACTGATCATCTGGCTATCATGTACTCAATACCTGGCTATCGTGCACTGATCACGTGGTTGATCATACACTGATTACGAGACTGATCATGCACTGATCACGTCTATATCATGCACTGATCACATGACTCCCCATGCACTGAACACGTGGATGATCATACACTGATAATGTGACAGATCATGCAGTGTTCACGTGGCTATCATGCACTGATCAATTGCCTGATCATACTCTGCTCCCGAAAATGATCATGCACTGATCACGTGGCTATCATGCACTGCTCACGTGGCTGATCATGCAATGATCACGTAGCTACCATGTATTGGTCACATGAGTGATCATGCACTGATCACGTAATTGATCATGCACTGATCAGGTGACGTATCATGCACTGTTCACGTGACTGGTCATGCACAGATCACGTGACTAATCATGAAGTGATCACGTGGCTATCATGCACTGATCACGTGGATACCATGATCTGATCACGTGGCTGATCACACACTTATCACTTGACTGATCATGCACTGATCACGTGGCTAGCATGCACTGATTACGTGGCTGATCATACACTGATCACGTGCCTGTTCATGCACAGATCACGTGACTAATCATGAAGTGATCACGTGGCTATCATGCACTGATCACGTGGATACCATGCACTGTTCACGTGGCTAATCACACACCTCTCACATGACTAATCATGAAGTGATCATGTGGCACTCATGCACTGATCACGTGGCTGATTATACACTGCTCACGTAGATGATCATGCACTGATCACGTGTCTATCATGCACTGAACACGTGGCTGAACATGCACTTTTCACGTGGCTAATCACACACCTGTCACGTGACTGATCATGTACTGATCACGTGACTGATCATGCACTGATCACGTGGCTATCATGCACTGCTTACGTGGCTGATCATACAATGATCACATAGCTACCATGCACTGTTCACGTGACTGATCATGCACTGATCACGTGGCTATCATGCACTGATTACGTGGCTGATCATACACTGATCACGTGCCTGGTCATGCACAGATCACGTGACTAATCATGAAGTGATCAAGTGGCTATCATGCACTGATCACGTGGATATCATGCACTGATCACATGGCTGATCACACATGTATCACGTGACTGATCATGCACTGATCACGTGGCTAGCATGTACTGATCACGTGGCTATCATGCACTGATTACGTGGTTGTCATGCAATGATCACGTAGTTACCATGTACTGGTCACGTGACTGATCATGCACTTATCACGTAATTGAGCATGCCCTGATCACGTGGCTGATCATGCACTGATCACGTGACTGATCATGCACTGATCACGTGGCTGATCATGCACTGATCACGTGGCTGATCATGCACTGCTCACGTGACTGATCATGCACTGATCACGTGGCTCTCATGCACTGATCACGTGGCTATCATGCACTGATCACGTGGCTGAACGTGCACTGTTCACGTGGCTGATCACACACCTGTCACGTGACTGATCATGCACTGATCACGTGGCACTCATGCACTGATCAAGTGACTGTCCACGCACTGATCACTTGACTGAACATGCACTGATCACGTGGCTATAATTCACTGATTACGTGGATGTCATGCACTGATTACGTGCCTGACATGCACAGATCACGTGACTAATCATGAACTGATCACGTAGGTATCATGCACTGATCACGTGGCTGATCATACACTGCTCACATAGCTGATCATGCACTGATCACGTGTCTATCATGCAGTGCCTACGTGGCTGATCCTGCAATGATCACCTAGCTACAATGTACTGGTCACGTGACTGATCATGCACTGATCACGTGGCTATCATGCACTGCTTACGTGGCTGATCATACAATGTTCACATACCTTCCATGTACTGGTCATGTGACTGATCATGCACTGATCACGTGACTGATCATGCACTGATCCCGTGACTGATCATGCACTGATCACGTGGCTATCATGTTCTGCTAACGTGGTTGATCCTGCACTGATCACGTTGCTCATCATGCACTGATCACTTGACTGAACATGCGCTCATCACGTGGCTATAATGCACTGATCACGTGGCTGATCATACGATGTTCACGTGCCTGGTCATGCACAGGTCACGTAACTAATCATGAACTGATCACGTGGCTATAATGCACTGATCACGTGGCTGATAATACACTGTTCACGTGTCTGATCATGCACTGATCACGTGACTGATCATGCACTGATCACGTGACTGATCATGCACTGATCACGTGGCTATCATGCACGGCTTACGTGGCTGATCATACAATGGTCAAATAGCTTCCATGTACTGGTCACGTGACTGATCATGCACTGATCACGTAATTGATCATGCACTGACCACGTGGCTGATCACACACCTGTCACGTGACTGATCATGCACTGATCACGTGGCTGATCATACTCTGCTCACGTAACTGATCATGCACACATCACGTGGCTATCATGCACTGCTCACGTGGCTGGTCATGCAATGTTCACATAGCTACCATATACTGGTCACGTGACTCATCATGCACAGATCACGTAAATGATCATGCACTGTTCACGTGACTGATCATGCACTGATCACGTGACTGATCATGCACTGATCTCGTGGCTATCATGCACGGCTCACGTGGCTGATCATGCAGTGATCACGTAGCTACCATGTACTGGTCACGTGAGTGATCATGCAGTGATCACGTAATTGATCATGCACTGTTCACGTGACTGATCATGAACTGATCACGTGGCTGATCATACACTCATCACATGACTGATCATGCACTGATCACGTGACTGATCATGCACTGACCAGTTGGCTATCATGCACTGATTACTTGGCTGATCATACACTGATAACATGACTGATCATGCACTGATCATCTGGCTATCATGTACTCAATACCTGGCTATCGTGCACTGATCACGTGGTTGATCATACACTGATTACGAGACTGATCATGCACTGATCACGTCTATATCATGCACTGATCACATGACTCCCCATGCACTGAACACGTGGATGATCATACACTGATAATGTGACAGATCATGCAGTGTTCACGTGGCTATCATGCACTGATCAATTGCCTGATCATACTCTGCTCCCGAAAATGATCATGCACTGATCACGTGGCTATCATGCACTGCTCACGTGGCTGATCATGCAATGATCACGTAGCTACCATGTATTGGTCACATGAGTGATCATGCACTGATCACGTAATTGATCATGCACTGATCAGGTGACGTATCATGCACTGTTCACGTGACTGGTCATGCACAGATCACGTGACTAATCATGAAGTGATCACGTGGCTATCATGCACTGATCACGTGGATACCATGATCTGATCACGTGGCTGATCACACACTTATCACTTGACTGATCATGCACTGATCACGTGGCTAGCATGCACTGATTACGTGGCTGATCATACACTGATCACGTGCCTGTTCATGCACAGATCACGTGACTAATCATGAAGTGATCACGTGGCTATCATGCACTGATCACGTGGATACCATGCACTGTTCACGTGGCTAATCACACACCTCTCACATGACTAATCATGGAGTGATCATGTGGCACTCATGCACTGATCACGTGGCTGATTATACACTGCTCACGTAGATGATCATGCACTGATCACGTGTCTATCATGCACTGAACACGTGGCTGAACATGCACTTTTCACGTGGCTAATCACACACCTGTCACGTGACTGATCATGTACTGATCACGTGACTGATCATGCACTGATCACGTGGCTATCATGCACTGCTTACGTGGCTGATCATACAATGATCACATAGCTACCATGCACTGTTCACGTGACTGATCATGCACTGATCACGTGGCTATCATGCACTGATTACGTGGCTGATCATACACTGATCACGTGCCTGGTCATGCACAGATCACGTGACTAATCATGAAGTGATCAAGTGGCTATCATGCACTGATCACGTGGATATCATGCACTGATCACATGGCTGATCACACATGTATCACGTGACTGATCATGCACTGATCACGTGGCTAGCATGTACTGATCACGTGGCTATCATGCACTGATTACGTGGTTGTCATGCAATGATCACGTAGTTACCATGTACTGGTCACGTGACTGATCATGCACTTATCACGTAATTGAGCATGCCCTGATCACGTGGCTGATCATGCACTGATCACGTGACTGATCATGCACTGATCACGTGGCTGATCATGCACTGATCACGTGGCTGATCATGCACTGCTCACGTGACTGATCATGCACTGATCACGTGGCTCTCATGCACTGATCACGTGGCTGAACGTGCACTGTTCACGTGGCTGATCACACACCTGTCACGTGACTGATCATGCACTGATCACGTGGCACTCATGCACTGATCAAGTGACTGTCCACGCACTGATCACTTGACTGAACATGCACTGATCACGTGGCTATAATTCACTGATTACGTGGATGTCATGCACTGATTACGTGCCTGACATGCACAGATCACGTGACTAATCATGAACTGATCACGTAGGTATCATGCACTGATCACGTGGCTGATCATACACTGCTCACATAGCTGATCATGCACTGATCACGTGTCTATCATGCAGTGCCTACGTGGCTGATCCTGCAATGATCACCTAGCTACAATGTACTGGTCACGTGACTGATCATGCACTGATCACGTGGCTATCATGCACTGCTTACGTGGCTGAACATACAATGTTCACATACCTTCCATGTACTGGTCATGTGACTGATCATGCACTGATCACGTGACTGATCATGCACTGATCCCGTGACTGATCATGCACTGATCACGTGGCTATCATGTTCTGCTAACGTGGTTGATCCTGCACTGATCACGTTGCTCATCATGCACTGATCACTTGACTGAACATGCGCTCATCACGTGGCTATAATGCACTGATCACGTGGCTGATCATACGATGTTCACGTGCCTGGTCATGCACAGGTCACGTAACTAATCATGAACTGATCACGTGGCTATAATGCACTGATCACGTGGCTGATAATACACTGTTCACGTGTCTGATCATGCACTGATCACGTGACTGATCATGCACTGATCACGTGACTGATCATGCACTGATCACGTGGCTATCATGCACGGCTTACGTGGCTGATCATACAATGGTCAAATAGCTTCCATGTACTGGTCACGTGACTGATCATGCACTGATCACGTAATTGATCATGCACTGACCACGTGGCTGATCACACACCTGTCACGTGACTGATCATGCACTGATCACGTGGCTGATCATACTCTGCTCACGTAACTGATCATGCACACATCACGTGGCTATCATGCACTGCTCACGTGGCTGGTCATGCAATGTTCACATAGCTACCATATACTGGTCACGTGACTCATCATGCACAGATCACGTAAATGATCATGCACTGTTCACGTGACTGATCATGCACTGATCACGTAGCTACCATATACTTGTCACGTGACTCATCATGCACAGATCACGTAAATGATCATGCACTGTTCACGTGACTGATCATGCACTGATCACGTGACTGGTCATGCACTGATCACGTGGCTATCATGCACTGGTCACGTGGCTGATCATGCAATGATCACGTAGAACCATGTACTGGTCACGTGACTGATCATGCACTGATCACGTAATTGATCCTGCACTGATCACGTGGCTCATCATGCACTAATCTCGTGACTGTTCATGCACTGATCACTTAATTGTTCATGCCCTGATCACGTGGCTATAATGAACTGATCACGTGGCTGATCATACAGTGTTCACGTGCCTGGTCATTCACAGATCACGTGACTAATCATGAACTGATCACGTGGCTATAATTCACTGATCACGTGGATATCATGCACTGATTACGTGCCTGTCATGCACAGATCACGTGACTAAGCATGAACTGATCACGTAGGTATCATGCACTGATAACGTGGCTGATCATACACTTCTCACGTAGCTTATCATGCACTGATCACGTGTCTATCATACAGTGCTCCCGTGGCTGATCCTGCATTGATCACGTAGCTAACATATACTGGTCACGTGACTGATCATGCAATGGTAACGTAATTGATCATGCACTGATCACGTGGCTATCATGCACTGCTAACATGGCTGATCATACAATGATCACATAGCTACCATGTACTGGTCACGTGACTGTTCATGCACTGTTCACGTGACTGATCATGCACTGATCACGTGCCTATCATGCACTGATAACGTGGCTGATCATACACTGATCACGTGACTGATCATGCACTGATCACGTGGCTGATCATGCACTGATCACGTGGCACTCATGCACTGATCACGTGGCTGATCATACACTGATCACTTGACTGAACATGCACTGATCACGTTGCTATCAAGCACTGATCACGTGGCTGAACATGCACTGATCATGTGACTGATCATGCACTGATCACGTACCTATCATGCACTGATCAATTGGCTGATCATACACTGATCACGTGCCTGGTCATGCACTGATCACGTAGCTGATAATGCACTGATCACGTGGCACTCATGCACTGATCACGTGGCTGATCATAATCTGCTCACGTAACTGATCATGCACACATTACGTGGCTATCATGCACTGCTCACGTGGCTGGTCATGCAATGATCACGTAGCTACCATATACTGGTCACGTGACTCATCATGCACAGATCACGTAAATGATCATGCACTGTTCACGTGACTGATCATGTACTGAATTCGTGACTGAACATGCACTGATCACGTGACTATCATGCACTGCTCACGTGGCAGATCCTGAAATGATCACGTGGCTCATCATGCACTACTCATGTGGCTCATCCTGCAATGATCACCTGCCTGGTCATGAACTGATCACGTGGCTGATCATGCACTGATCTCCTGACTGATTATGCACTGATCACGTGGCTATAATGCACTGCTCACGTGGCTGTTCATGCAATGATTACGCAGCTACCATGTACTGGTCGCATGACTGATCATGCACTGATCACGTGACTGATCTGGCACTGATTACGTGGCTATCATGCACTCCTCACGTGGCTGATCATGCAGTGATCATGTAGCTACAATGAACCGGTCACGTGACTGATCATACACCCATCAGGTGACTGATCATGCACTGATCATGTGGATATCATGCACTGTTCACGTTGCTGATCATACACTGCTAACCTCACTGATCATGCACAGATCACCTGAATAATCATGAACTGATCACATAGCTATCATGCACTGATCACCTGGCTGATCATGCACTGCTCACGTGGCTACCATATACTGTTCACGTGACTGATCATGCACAGAACACAAAAATGATCATGCACTTCTCACGTGACTGATCATGTACTGATCACGTGGCTATCATGCACTGATCACGTGGCTATCATGCACTGATCACGTGTCAGATCCTGCAATGATCACGTGCGTGGTCATGCACAGATCACGTGACTAATCATGAACTGATCACGTGGCTATAATTCACTGATCACGTGGATATCATGCACTGATTACGTGCCTGTCATGCACAGATCACGTGACTAATCATGAACTGATCACGTAGCTATCATGCACTGATCACGTGGCTGATCATAAACTGTTCACGTGTCTGATCAGGAACTGATCACGTGGCAGATCATACACTGCTCACGTAGCTGATCATGCACTGATCACGTGTCTATCATGCAGTGGTGACGTGGCTGATCCTGAAATGATCACGTAGCTAACATGTAATGGTCACGTGACTGATCATGCACTGAGCAGATAATTGATCATGCATTGATCACTTGGGTGATCATACACTGATCACGTGACTGATTATGCACTGTTCACGTGACTGATCATGCACTGATCACGTGGCTATCATGCACTGATCACGTGGTTTATCATGCAATGATCACGTGGCTATCATGCACTGATCACGTGGCTGATCATACATTGTTCACGTGTCTGACTATGCACTGATCACGTGGCTGATCATACACTGCTCACGTAACTGATCATGCACTGATCACGTGGCTATCATGCACTGATCACGTGGCTGAACATGCACTGTTCACCTGACTGATCACACACCTTTCACGTGACTGTTCATGAACTGATCACATGGCACTCATGCACTGATCACGTGGCTGATCATACTCTGCTCACGTAAATGATCATGCACACATCACGTGGCTATCATGCACTGCTCACGTGGCTGGTCATGCAATGATCACGTAGCTACCATATGTTGGTCCCGTGACTGATCATGCACAGATCACGTAAATGATCATGCACTCTTCACGTGGCTGATCATACACTGATCACGTGACTGATCATGCACTGATGACGTGGCTATCATGCTCTGTTCACGTGGCTGATCATGCAATGATCACATAGCCACCATGTACTGGTCACGTCACTGATCATGCACTGATCACGTAATTTATCCAGCACTCATCACGTGGCTCATCATGCACTGATTACGTGACTGTTCACGCACTGATCACTTGACTGATCATACACTGATCACGTGGCTATAATGCACTGATCACGTGGCTGATCAAACACTGTTCACGTGCCTGGTCATTCACAGATCACCTTACTTATCATGAACTGATCACGTGGCTATAATTCACTGATTACGTGGATATCATGCACTGATTACGTGGATATCATGCACAGATCACCTGACTAATCATGAACTGATCATGTAGGTATCATGCACTGATCACCTGCCTGATCATACACTGTTCACGTGTCTGATCATGCACTGATCACGTGGCTGATCATACACTGCTCACTTAGCTGATCATGCACTGATCACGTGTCTATCACGCAGTGCTCACGTGGATGATCCTGCATTGATCACGTAGCTAACATGTACTGGTCACGTGACTGATCATGCAATGGTAACGTAATTGAACATGCACTGATGACGTGAGTGATCATGCACTGATCACGTGACTGATCATGCACTGATCACGTGGCTATCATGCACTGCATACGTGGATGTTCATACAATGATCACATAGCTACCATGTACTCGTCACATGACTGATCATGCACTGATCACGTAATTGATCATGCACTGATCACGCGGCTGATCATACACTCATCACGTGACTGACCATGCACTGTTCACGTGACTGATCATGCACTGATCACGTGGCTATCATGCACTGATCACTGGATATCATGAACTGTTCACATGGCTGATCATACACTGATCACCTGCCTGGTCATGCACAAATCAAGTGACTAATCATGAACTGATCACGTAGCTATCATGCACTGATCACCTGGCTGATCATGCACTGATCACGTGGCTATCACACAATGATCACGTGGCTATCATGCACTGATCACGTGGCTGATCATGCACTGATACCGTGACTGAGCATGGACTGATCACATGACTATCATGTAGTGATCACGTGACTTAATGGCGCTGATCATGTGACTGATCATGCGCTGATCATGTTCGCTATCATACACTGATCATGTGCATCTGGAGATAATAAACAAAGAGCTGAGTAGGCACGAATCAAACAGTCAGCAGGCAATAATCATGGAACTCAGCTGTGAGGAATCATGCTGCTCAGCTGGCATTAATCAAGCAGCTGAGCAGGCAGGAATTATGCAGCACAGATGGCAATTGTCAAGCAGATGACAGACAGGAATCGTGCAGCTCAGCTGGCAATTGTCAAGCAGATGAGCAGACAGTAATCACGCAGCTCAGCAGGCCCTGATCACGTGACTGAGCATGCACTGTTCACGTGGCTGATCATACACTGATCACGTGATTGATCATGCACTGATCACTTGGATATCATGCACTGATCACGTGGCTGATCATACACTGTTCACGTGTCTGACCATGCACTGTTCACGTGGCTGATCACACACCTAGCACGTGACTGATCATGCACTGATCACATGGCTTTCATGCACTGATCACGTGATTGCCCATGCACTGATCATGTAATTGTATGCACTGATCACGTGGCTATCATGCACTGATGACGTGGCTGACCATGCACTGATCATGTGACTGATCATGCACTGATCACGTAGCTATCTTGCACTGATCACTTGGCTGAACATACACTCAACACGGGACTGATTATGCACTGATCACGGCGCTATCATGCATTGATTACATGACTCCACATGCACTGGTCACGTGGATGATCATACACTGATCACGTGACTGATCATGCACTGATCACGTGACTGATCATGCACTGATCAGTTGGCTATCATGCACTGATTACTTGGCTGATCATACACTCATCTCGTGATTGAAAATGCACTGATCATCTGGCTATCATGCACTCATTCTATCGTGCACTGATCACGTGGTTGATCATACACTGATCACGAGACTGATCATGCACTGATCATGTCTATATCATGCAGTGATCACATGACTGCCCATGCACTGATCATGTGGATTATCATACACTGATCCTGTGACAGATCATGCATTGATGACGTGGCTATCATTCACTGCTCACGTGGCTGATCATGCAATGATCACGTAGCTACCATGTAATGGTCACGTGAGTGATCATGCACTGATCACATAATTGATCATGCAGTGATCAGGGGACTTATCATGCACTGTTCACATGACTGATCATGCACTGATCACGTGACTGATCATGGACTGATCTCGTGGATATCATGCACGGCTCACGTGGCTGATCATGAAATGGTCACCTAGCTACCATGTACTGGTCACGTGAATGATCATGCACTGATCACGTGGCTATCATGCACTGATCAAGAGACTGATCATGCACTGATCAGGTCTATATAATTCACTAATCACATGACTGCCCATGCACTGATCACGTGGATGATCATACACTGATCATGTGACAGATCATGCAGTGATCACGTGGCGATCATTCACAGATCAAGTGGCTGATCATACTCTGCTCCCGAAACTGATCATGCACTGATCACGTGGCTATTATGCACTGTTCACGTGGCTGATCATGCAATGATCACGTAGCTACCATGTACTGGTCACGTGAGTGATCATGCACTAGTCACGTGTTTGATCATGCACTGATCAGGTGACTTATCATGCACTGTTCACGTGACTGATCATGCACTTATCATGTGACTGAGCATGCACTGATCACGTGGCTATCATGCACGGCTCACGTGGCTCATCATGCAATGATCACGTAGCTACCATGTACTGTTCATGTGACTGATAATGCCCTGATCAAGTAATTGATCATGCACTAATCATGTAGCTGATCATGCACTGATTACGTGGCTGATCATACACTGATCACGTGACTGATCATGCACTGATCACGTGACTGATCATGCACTGATCTCTTGACTGATCATGCACTGATCACGTGGCTGATCATACACTGATCACGTGACTGATCAAGCACTGATCACGTGACTGATCATGCACTGATCACATGACTATCATGCACTGATCACTTGGCTGGTCATACACTGATCACCTGGCTGGTCATGCTCTGATCACGTGGCTGATCATGCACGGATCTCCTGACTGATCATGCACTGATCACGTGGCTATAATGCACTGCTCACGTGGCTGTACATGCAATGATTACGCAGCTACCATGTACTTGTCACATGACTGATCATGCACTGATCACGTGACTGATCTGGCACTGATCACGTGGCTATCATGCACTACTCACGTGGCTGATCATGCAATGATCATGTAGCTACAATGAACCGGTCACGTGACTGATCATACACCCATCAGTTGACTGATCATGCACTGAACATGTGGATATCATGCACTGTTCACGTGGCTGATCATACACTGATAACCTGCCTGATCATGCACAGATCACGTGAATAATCATGAACTGATCACGTAGCTATCATGCACTGATCACCTGGCTGATCATGCACTGCTCACGTGGCTGGTCATGCAATGATCACATAGCTACCATATACTGGTCACGTGAATGATTATGCACAGAACACAAAATGATCATGCACTTCTCACGTGACTGATCATGCACTGATCACGTGGCTATAATGCACTGATCACGTGGCTGATCATACACTGTTCACGTGCGTGGTCATGCACAGATCACGTGATTAATCATGAACTGATCACGTGGCTATAATTAACTGATCACGTGGATATCATGCACTGATTACGTGCCTGTCATGCACAGAACACGTGATTAATCATGAACTGATCACGTGGCTGATCATACACTGTTCACGTGTCTGACAATGCACTGATCACGTGGCTGATCATACACTGCTCACGTAACTGATCATGCACTGATCACGTGGCTATCATGCACTGATCACGTGGCTGAACATGCACTGTTCACGTGGCTGATCACACACCTTTCACGTGACTGATCATGAACTGATCACATGACACTCATGCCCTGATCACGTGGCTGATCATACTCTGTTCACGTAAATGATCATGCACACATCACGTGGCTATCATGCACTGCTCACGTGCCTGGTCATGCAATGATCACGTAGCTACCATATATTGTTCACGTGACTGATCATGCACAGATCATGTAAATGATCATGCACTCTTCACGTGGCTGATCATACACTGATCACGTGACTGATCATGCACTGTTCACGTGACTGATCATGCACTGATCACGTGGCTATCATGCTCTGCTCACGTGGCTGATCATGCAATGATCGCATAGCAACCATGTACTGGTCACGTGACTGATCATGCACTGATCACGTAATTGATTATGCACTGATCACCTGGCTTATCATGCATTGATCATGTGACTGATCATGTGCTGATCATGTTTGGTGTCACACACTGATCATGTGCCTCTGGAGGCAATGAACAAAGAGCTGAGTAGGCAGGAATCAGTCAGCAGCCTATAATCATGGAACTCAGCTCTGAGAAATCATGCTGCTCAGCTGGCAATAATCAAGTAGATGAGTAGGCAGGATTTACGCAGCACAGGTGACAATTGTCAAGGAGATGACAGGCAGGAATCGTGCAGCTCAGCTGGCAATATTCAAGCAGATGAGCAGACAGTAATCAAGCAGCTCAGCAGACCCTGATCACGTGACTGAGCATGCACTGTTCACGTGGCTGATCACACACTTATCACGTGACTGATCATGCACTGATCACGTGGCTCTCATGCACTGATCACGTGATTGCGCATGCACTGATCACGTAATTGTATGCACTGATCACGTGGCTATCATGCACTGATGACGTGGCTGATCATGCACTGATCAGGTGACTTATCATGCACTGATCACGTAGCTACCATGTACCGGTCACGTGACCGATCATACACCCATCAGGTGACTGATCATGCACTGCTCACGTGGCTATCATGCACTGATGACCTGGCTGATCATGCACTGATCCCATGGCTGATCATGCAATGATCATGTATCTACCATGTACCGGTCACGTGAACGATCATACCCCCATCAGGTGACTGATCATGCACTGATCACGTGGCTATCATGCACTGTTCACTTAGCTGATCATACACTGGTCACCTGCCTGGTCATGCACAGATCACGTGGCTAATCATGAACCGATCACGTAGCTATCATGCACTGCATTGATTACATGACTCCACATGCACTGATCACGTGGATGATCATACAATGATCACGTGACTGATCATGCACTGATCACGTGACTGATCATGCACTGATCAGTTGGCTATCATGCACTGATTACTTGGCTGATCATACACTGATCACTTGACTGATAATGAACTGATCATCTGGCTATCATGCACTCATTACCTGGCTATCGTGCACTGATCACGTGGTTGATCATACACTGATCACGAGACTGATCATGCACTGATCACGTCTGTATCATGCACTGATCACATGACTGCCCATGCACTGATCTCGTGGATGATCATACACTGATCATGTGACAGATCATGCAGTGATCACGTGGCTATCATGCACTGATCAAGTGGCTGATCATACTCTGCTCCCGAAACTGATCATGCACTGATCACGTGGCTATCATGTACTACTCACGTGGCTGATCATGCAATGATCACGTAGCTACCATGTACTGGTCATGTGAGTGATCATGGACTGATCACGTAATTGATCATGCACTGATCACGTGCCTCATCATGCACTGTTCACCTGACTGATCATGCACTGATCACGTGACTGATTATGCACTGATCACGTGACTGATCATGCACTGATCACGTGCCTCATCATGCACTGATCACGTGACTCATCATGCACTGTTCACGTGACTGATCATGCACTGATCTCGTGGCTATCATGCACGGCTCACGTGGCTGATCATGCAATGATCACGTAGCTACCATGTACTGGTCATGTGAGTGATCATGCACTGATCACGTAATTGATCATGCACTGATAACGTGCCTCATCATGCACTGTTCACGTGACTGATCATGCACTGATCACGTGACTGATCATGCACTGATCACGTGACTGATCATGCACGGATCACGTGCCTCATCATGCACTGATCACGTGACTCATCATGCACTGATCACGTGACTGATCATGCACTGATCTCGTGGCTATCATGCAGGGCTCACGTGGCTGATCATGCAATGATCACGTAGCTACCATGTACTGGTCATGTGACTGATCATGCACTGATCACGTAATTTATCATGCACTGATCATGTGGTTGATCATGCACTGATCACGTGGCTGATCATACACTGATCACGTGGCTATCATGCACTGATGACTTGGATGGTCATACACTGATCACGTGCCTGGTCATGCACAGATTACGTGACTGATCATGCACTGATCACGTGACTGTTCATGCACTGATCACGTGGCTATCATGCACTACTCACGTGGCTGATCATGCAATGATTATGTAGCTACCATGTACCGGTCTCGTGACTGATCATACACCCATCAGGTGACGGATCATGCACTGATCACGTGACTGATCATGCACTGATCATTTGGCTATCATGCACTGATTACTTGGCTGATCATACACTGATCACGTGACTGATAAGGCAATGATCATCTGGCTATCATGCACTCATTACCTTGCTATCGTGCACTGATCACGTGGTTGATCATACACTGATCACGTGATTGATCATGCACTGATCAATTGGATATCATGCACTGATCACGTGGCTCATCATGCAATGATCACGTAGCTACCATGTACAGGTCACATGAGTGATCATGCACTGATCACGTGACTGATCATGCACTTATCACGTGGCTATCATGCACTGATCATTTGGATGGTCATACACTGATCAGGTGCCTGGTCATGCACAGATTACGTTCCTGATCATGAACTGATCACGTGACTGATCATGCACTGATCACGTAGCTATCATGCACTACTCACGTGGCTGATCATGCAATGATCATGTAGCTACCATGTACCGGTCACGTGACTGATCATACACCCATCAGGTGACTGATCATGCACTGATCACGTGGCTATCATGCACTGCTCACGTGGCTGCTCATGCAATGATCACGTAGCTACCATGTACTGCTCACGTGACTCATCATGCACAGATCACGTAAATGATCATGCACTGTTCACGTGACTGATCATGTACTGATCATGTGACCTATCATGCACTGATCACGTGGCTATCATGCTCTGCTCACGTGGCTGATCATGCAATGATTACGTAGCAACCATGTACTGGTCACGTGACTGATCATGCACTGATCATGTAATTGATCCTGCACTGATCACGTGGCTCATCATGCACTGATCACGTGACTGATCATGCACTAATCCCGTGACTGATCATGCACTGATCAGTTGGCTATCATGCACTGATTAGTTGCCTGATCATACACTGATCACGTGACTGATAATGCACTGATCATCTGGCTATCATGCACTCATTACCTGGCTATCGTGCACTGATCACGTGGTTGATCATACACTGATCACGAGACTGATCATGCAGTGATCACGTCTATATCATGCACTGATCACATGACTGCCCATGCACTAATCACGTGGATGATCATACACAAATCATGTGACAGTTCATGCAGTGTTCACGTGGCTATCATGCACTGATCTAGTGGCTGACCATACGCTGCTCCAGAAACTGATCATGCACTGATCACGTGGCTATCATGCACTGCTCACGTGGCTGATCATGCAATGATCACGTAGCTACCATGTACTGGTCACGTGACTGATCATGCACTGATGACATGATTGATCATGCACTGATCAGGTGACTTATCATGCACTGTTCACGTGACTGATCATGCAATGATTACGTGACTGATCATGCACTGATCTCGTGGCTATAATGCACGGCTCATGTGGCTGATCATGCAATGATCACGTAGCTACCATGTACTTGTCACGTGACTGATCATGAACTGATGACGTAATTGATCATGCACTGATCATGTGGCTGATCATGCACTTATCACGTGGCTGATCATACACTGATCATGTGACTGATCATGCACTGATCACGTGACTGAACATGCACTTATCACGTGGCTATCATGCACTGATCACATGGATGTCATACACTGATCAGGTGCCTGGTCATGCACAGATTACGTGACTAATCATGCACTGATCAGGTGACTGATCATGCACTGATCATGTGGCTATCTTGCACTACTCACGTATCTGATCATGCAATGATCATGTAGCTACCATGTACCGGTCACCTGACTGATCATACACCCATCAGTTGACTGATCATGCACTGATCACGTGGCTATCATGCACTTCTCACGTGGCTGATCATGCAATGATCACCTGCCTGGTCATGCACAGATCACGTGACTAATCATGAACTGATCACGTAGCTATCATGCACTGATCACCTGGCTGATCATGCACTGATCACGTGGCTATCATGCAATGATCACGTGGCTATCATGCACTGATCACGTGGCTGATCATGCACTGATACCGTGACTGAGCATGGACTGATCACATGACTATCATGTAGTGATCACGTGACTTAATGGTGCTGATCATGTGACTGATCATGCGCTGATCATGTTTGCTATCATACACTGATCATGTGGCTCTGGAGGCAATAATCAAAGAGCAGAGTAGGCACGAATCAAACAGTCAGCAGGCAATAATCATGGAACTCAGCTGTGAGGAATCATGCTGCTCAGCTGGCAATAATCAAGCAGCTGAGCAGGTAGGAATTACGCAGCACAGCTGGCAATTGTCAAGCAGATGACAGGCAGGAATCGTGCAGCTCAGCTGGCAATTGTCAAGCAGATGAACAAGTAGTAATCATGCAGCTCAGCAGGCCCTGATCACGTGACTGATCATACACTGATCACGTGATTGATCATGCACTGATCACTTGGATATCATGCACTGATCACGTGGCTGATCATGCACTGATCACATGACTGATCATGCACTGATCACGTGGCTGATCATGCACTGATCACGTGGCTATAATGCACTGCTCATGTGGCTGATCATGCAATGATCACGTAATTGATCATGCACTGATCACGTGACTGATCATGCACTGATCACGTGTCTGATCATGCACTGATCACGTGGCTATCATGCACTGCTCACGTGGCTGATCATGCAATGATCACGCAGGTACCATGTACTGGTCACATGACTGATCATGCACTGATCACGTAATTGATCATGCACTGATCACCTGGCTTATCATGCATTGATCATGAGACTGATCATGTGCTGAACATGTTTGGTGTCACACACTGATCATGTGGCTCTGGAGGCAATGAACAAAGAGCTGAGTAGGCAGAAATCAGTCACCACTCAATAATCATGGAAATCAGCTCTGAGAAATCATGCGGCTCTGCTGGCAATACTCAACTAGATGAGCAGGCAGGAATTACGCAGCACAGGTGGCAATTGTCACGCAGATACAGGTAGGAATCGTGCAGCTCAGCTGGCAATTGTCGAGTATATGAGCAGACAGTAATCATGCAGCTCAGCAGGCCCTGATCACGTGACTGAGCATGCACTGTTCCCGTGGCAGATCACACACATATCACGTGAATGATCATGCACTGATCACGTAGCTATCTTGCACTGATCACTTGGCTGATCATACACTCATCACGGGACTGATCATGACTGATCACCTCGCTATCATGCATTGATTACATGACTCCACATGCACTGATCTCGTGGATGATCATACACTGATCACGTGACTGATCATGCACTGACCAGTTGGCTATCATGCACTGATTACTTGGCTGATCATACACTGATAACATGACTGATCATGCACTGATCATCTGGCTATCATGTACTCAATACCTGGCTATCGTGCACTGATCACGTGGTTGATCATACACTGATTACGAGACTGATCATGCACTGATCACGTCTATATCATGCACTGATCACATGACTCCCCATGCACTGAACACGTGGATGATCATACACTGATAATGTGACAGATCATGCAGTGTTCACGTGGCTATCATGCACTGATCAATTGCCTGATCATACTCTGCTCCCGAAAATGATCATGCACTGATCACGTGGCTATCATGCACTGCTCACGTGGCTGATCATGCAATGATCACGTAGCTACCATGTATTGGTCACATGAGTGATCATGCACTGATCACGTAATTGATCATGCACTGATCAGGTGACGTATCATGCACTGTTCACGTGACTGATCATGCACTGATCACGTGACTGATCATGCACTGATCTCGTGGCTATCATGCACGGCTCACGTGGCTGATCATGCAGTGATCACGTAGCTACCATGTACTGGTCACGTGAGTGATCATGCAGTGATCACGTAATTGATCATGCACTGTTCACGTGACTGATCATGAACTGATCACGTGGCTGATCATACACTCATCACATGACTGATCATGCACTGATCACGTGACTGATCATGCACTGATCACGTGGCTATCTTGCACTGATCACATGGATGGTCATACACTGATCAGGTGCCTGGTCATGCACAGATTACATTACTGATCATGCACTGATCACGTGACTGATCATGCACTGATCACGTGGCTATCATGCACTACTCACGAGGCTGATCATGCAATGATCATGTAGCTACCATGTACCGGTCACGTGACTGATCAGACACCCATCAGGTGACTGAACAGGCACTGATCACGTGGCTATCATGCACTGTTCACCTGGCTGATCATGCACTATCACCTGCCTGGTCATGCACAGATCACGTGACTAATCATGAACTGATCACGTAGCTATCATGCACTGATCACCTGGCTGATCATGCAGTGATCACATGGCTATCATGCACTAATTACGTGGATGATCATGCACTGATACCGTGACTGAGCATGGACTGATCACATGACTATCATGTAGTGATCACGTGACTTAATGGCGCTGATCATGTGACTGATCATGCGCTGATCATGTTTGCTAGCAAACACTGATCATGTGCCTCTGGAGGCAATAAACAAAGAGCTGAGTAGGCACGAACCAAACAGTCAGCAGGCAATAATCATGGAACTCAGCTGTAAGGAATCATGCTGCTCAGCTGGCAATAATCAAGCAGCTGAGCAGGCAGGAATTATGCAGCACAGCTGGCAATTGTCAAGCAGATGACAGGCAGGAATCGTGCAGCTCAGCTGGCAATTGTCAAGCAGATGCACAGACAGTAATCACGGAGCTCAGCAGGCCCTGATCACGTGACTGAGCATGCACTGTTCACGTGGCTGATCATACACTGATCACGTGATTGATCATGCACTGATCACTTGGATATCATGCACTGACCACGTGGCTGATCATACACTGTTCAC
Source organism: Bos taurus (assembly GCF_002263795.3). Taxonomy (NCBI): domain Eukaryota; kingdom Metazoa; phylum Chordata; class Mammalia; order Artiodactyla; family Bovidae; genus Bos; species Bos taurus. Next base: position 40,865 of record NW_020191671.1, on the reverse strand, counting down.
GTGTCTGTCCATGCACTGCTCACGTGGCTGATCATACACTGCTCACGTAACTGATCATGCACTAATCACGTGGCTATCATGCACTGATCACGTGGCTGAACATGCACTGTTCACAATACTGATCACACACCTGTCACGTGGCTGATCATGCATGATCATGTAGCAACCATGTACTGCTCATGTGACTGATCATGCACTGATCACGTAATTGATCATGCACTGATCACGTGACTGTTCACGCACTGATCACTTGAGTTATCATGCACTGATCACTTGGGTATAATGCAATGATCACGTGGCGGATCATACACAGTTCACGTGCCTGGTCATGCAAAGATCACGTGACTAATCATGAACTGATCACGTGGCTATCATTCACTGATCACGTGGATATCAGGCACTGATTACGTGCCTGTCAAGCACAGATCACGTGACTAATCATGAACTGATCACGTAGGTATCATGCACTGATCACGTGGCTGATCATTCACTGTTCACGTGTCTGATCATGCACTGGTCACGTGGCTGATCATACACTGCTCACGTAGCTGATCATGCACTGATCACGTGTCTATCATGTAGTGCTCAGGTGGCTGATCCTTCAATGATCACGTAGCTAACATGTACTGGTCACGTGACTCATCATGCAATGGTAACGTAATTGACCATGCACTGATCATGTGACTGATCATGCACTGCTTACGTGGCTGATCATACAATGATCACATAGCTTCCATGTACTGCTCACATGACTGATCATGCACTGATCACGTAATTGATCATGAATGGATCACGTGGATGGTCATACACTGATCAGGGGCCTGGTCATGCACAGATTACGTGACTGATCATGCACTGATCAGGTGACTGATCATGCACTGATCAGGTGGCTATCTTGCACTACTCAGGTGGCTGATCATGCAATGATCATGTAGCTACCATGTACCGGTCACGTGACTGATCATACACCCATCAGGTGACTGATCATGCACTGATCACGTGGCTATCATGCACTTCTCACGTGGCTGATCATGCAATGATCACCTGCCTGGTCATGCACAGATCACGTGACTAATCATGAACTGATCACGTAGCTATCATGCACTGATCACCTGGCTGATCATGAACTGATCACGTGGCTATCATGCAATGATCACGTGGCTATCATGCACTGATCACGTGGCTGATCATGCACTGATACCGTGACTGAGCATGGACTGATCACATGACTTTCATGTAGTAATCATGTGACGTAATGCCTCTGATCATGTGACTGATCATGCGCTGATCATGTTTCCTATCATACACTGATCATGTGGCTCTGGAGGCAATAAACAAAGAGCTGAGTAGGCACGAATCAAACAGTCAGCAGGCAATAATCATGGAACTCAGCTGTGAGGAATCATGCTGCTCAGCTGGCAATAATCAAGCAGCTGAGGAGGCAGGAATTACGCAGCACAGCAGGCAATTGTCAAGCAGATGACAGGCAGGAATCATGCGGCTCAGCTGGCAATTGTCAAGCAGATGAACAGACAGTAATCACGCAGCTCAGCAGGCCCTGATCACGTGACTGAGCATGCACTGTTCACGTGTCTGATCATACACTGATCACGTGATTGATCATGCACTGATCACTTGGATATCATGCACTGATCACGTGGTTGATCATACACTGTTCACGTGTCTGACCATGCACTGATCACGTGGCTGATCATACACTGCTCATGTAACTGATCATGCACTGATCACGTGGCTATCATGCACTGATCACGTGGCTGAACATGCACTGTTCACTTGGCTGATCACACACCTGTCACGTGACTGATCTTGCACTGATCACGTGGCACTCATGCACTGATCACGTGGCTGATCATACACTGCTCAAGTAGCTGATCATGCACTGATCACGTATCTATAATGCACTGTTCACGTGGCTGATCACACACCTGTCACGTGACTGATCATGCACTGATCACGAGGCTATCATGCACTGCTTACGTGGCTGATAATACAATGATCACATAGCGACCATGCACTGTTCACATGACTGATCATGCACTGATCACGTGGCTATCATGCACTGATTACGTGGCTGATCATACACTGATCACGTGCCTGGTCATGCACAGATCACGTGACTAATCATGAAGTGATCACGTGGCTATCATGCACTGATCACGTGGATACCATGATCTGATCACGTGGCTGATCACACACTTATCACTTGACTGATCATGCACTGATCACATGGCTAGCATGCACTGATTACGTGGCTGATCATACACTGATCACGTGCCTGTTCATGCACAGATCACGTGACTAATCATGAAGTGATCACGTGGCTATCATGCACTGATCACGTGGATACCATGCACTGTTCACGTGGCTAATCACACACCTCTCACATGACTAATCATGAAGTGATCATGTGGCACTCATGCACTGATCACGTGGCTGATTATACACTGCTCACGTAGATGATCATGCACTGATCACGTGTCTATCATGCACTGAACACGTGGCTGAACATGCACTTTTCACGTGGCTAATCACACACCTGTCACGTGACTGATCATGTACTGATCACGTGACTGATCATGCACTGATCACGTGGCTATCATGCACTGCTTACGTGGCTGATCATACAATGATCACATAGCTACCATGCACTGTTCACGTGACTGATCATGCACTGATCACGTGGCTATCATGCACTGATTACGTGGCTGATCATACACTGATCACGTGCCTGGTCATGCACAGATCACGTGACTAATCATGAAGTGATCAAGTGGCTATCATGCACTGATCACGTGGATATCATGCACTGATCACATGGCTGATCACACATGTATCACGTGACTGATCATGCACTGATCACGTGGCTAGCATGTACTGATCACGTGGCTATCATGCACTGATTACGTGGTTGTCATGCAATGATCACGTAGTTACCATGTACTGGTCACGTGACTGATCATGCACTTATCACGTAATTGAGCATGCCCTGATCACGTGGCTGATCATGCACTGATCACGTGACTGATCATGCACTGATCACGTGGCTGATCATGCACTGATCACGTGGCTGATCATGCACTGATCACGTGACTGATCATGCACTGATCACGTGGCTGATCATGCACTGATCACGTGGCTGATCATGCACTGATCACGTGACTGATCATGCACTGATCACGTAATTGATCATGCACTGATCACGTGGCTGATCATGCACTGATCACGTGACTGATCATGCAATGATCACGCAACTACAATGTACTGGTCACATGACTGATCATGCCCTGTTAACGTAATTCATCATGCACTTATCACCTGGCTTATCATGCATTGATCATGAGACTGATCATGTGCTGATCATGTTTGGTGTCACACACTGATCATGTGCCTCTGGAGGCAATGAACAAAGAGCTGAGTAGGCAGGAATCAGTCAGCAGGCAATAATCATGGAACTCAGCTCTGAGAAATCATGCTGCTCAGCTGGCAATAATCAAGTAGATGAGCAGGCAGGAATTACGCAGCACAGGTGGCAATTGTCAAGCAGATGACAGGCAGGAATCCTGCAGCTCAGCTGGCAATTGTCAAGCAGATGAGCAGACAGTAATCATGCAGCTCAGCAGGCCCTGATCACGTGACTGAGCATGCACTGTTCACGTGGCTGATCACACACCTATCACGTGAATGATCATGCACTGATCACGTGACTGATCATGCACTGATCACCTAATTGTATGCACTGATCACGTGGCTATCATGCACTGATGACGTGGCTGATCACGCACTGATCATGTGACTGATCATGCACTGATCACGTAGCTATCTTGCACTGACCACTTGGCTGATCATACATTCATCACGGGACTGATCATTACTGATCACCGCGCTATCATGCATTGATTACATGACTCCACATGCACTGATCTCGTGGATGATCATACACTGATCACGTGACTGATCATGCACTGATCATCTGGCTATCATGCACTCAATACCTGGCTATCATGCACTGATCACGTGGTTGATCATACACTGATTACAAGACTGATCATGCACTGATCAGGTCAATATCATGCCCTGATCACATGACTCCCCATGCACTGAAAACGTGGATGATCATACACTGATCATGTGACAGATCATGCAGTGATCACGTGGCTATCATGCACTGATCGACTGGCTGATCATACTCTGCTCCCGAAAATGATCATGCACTGATCACGTGGCTATCATGCACTGCTCACGTGGCTGATCATGCAATGATCACGTAGCTACCATGTACTGGTCACATGAGTGATCATGCACTGATAACGTAATTGATCATGCACTTATCAGGTGACGTATCATGCACTGTTCACGTGACTGATCATGCACTGATCACGGGACTGATCATGCACTGATCTCGTGGCTATCACGCACGGCTCACGTGGCTGATCATGCAATGATCACGTAGCTACCATATACTGGTCACGTGACTGATCATGCACTGATCACGTAGCTATCATGCACTACTCACGTGGCTGATCATGCAATGATCATGTAGCTACCATGTACCGGTCACGTGACTGATCATACACCCATCAGGTGACTGATCATGCTCTGATCACGTGGCTATCATGCACTGTTCACGTGGCTGATCATATACTGTTCACCTGCCTGGTCATGCACAGATCACGTGACTAATCATGAACTGATCACGTAGCTATCATGCACTGGTCACCTGGCTGATCATGCACTGATCACGTGGATATCATGCAATCATCACGTGGCTATCATGCACTGATCACGTGGCTGATCATGCACTACTACCGTGACTGAGCATAGACTGATCACATGACTATCATGTAGTGTTCACGTGATTTAATGGCGCTGATCATGTGACTGATCATGCGCTGATCATGTTTGCTATCATACACTGATCATGTGGCTCTGGAGGCAATAAACAAAGAGCTGAGTAGGCACGAATCAAACAGTCAGCAGGCAATAATCATGGAACTCAGCTGTGAGGAATCATGCTGCTCAGCTGGCAATAATCAAGCAGCTGAGCAGGCAGGAATTACGCAGCACAGCTGGCAATTGTCAAGCAGATGACAGGCAGGAATCGTGCAGCTCAGCTGGCAATTGTCAAGCAGATGAGCAGACAGTAATCACGCAGCTCAGCAGGCCCTGATCACGTGACTGAGCATGCACTGTTCACGTGGCTGATCATACACTGATCACGTGATTGATCATGCACTGATCACTTGGATATCATGCACTGATCACGTGGCTGATCATACACTGTTCACGTGTCTGACCATGCACTGATCACGTGGCTGATCATACACTGCTCACGTAACTGATCATGCACTGATCACGTGGCTATCATGCACTGATCACGTGGCTGAACATGCACTGTTCACGTGGCTGATCACATACCTGACACGTGACTGATCATGCACTGATCACGTGGCACTCATGCACTGATCACGTGGCTGATCATACACTGCTCACGTAGCTGATCATGCACTGATCACGTGTCTATCATGCACTGATCACGTGGCAGAACATGCACTGTTCAAGTGGCTTATCACAAACCTGACACGTGACTGATCATTTACTGATCACGTGACTGATCATGCACTGATCACGTGGGTATCATGCACTGCTTACATGGCTGATCATACAATGATCACATAGCTACCATGCACTGTTCACGTGAATGATCATGCACTGATCACGTGGCCCTCATGCACTGATCACGTGATTGCGCATGCACTGATCACGTAATTGTATGCACTATTCACGTGGCTATCATGCACTGATGACATGGCTGATCATGCACTGATCATGTGACTGATCATGCACTGATCACGTAGCTATCTTGCACTGATCACTTGGCTGATCATACACTCATCACGGGACTGATCATGCAGTGATCACCTCGCTATCATGCATTGATAACATGACTCCACATGCACTGATCTCGTGGATGATCATACACTGATCACGTGACTGGTCATGCACTGATCAGTTGGCTATCGTGCACTGATCACGTGGTTGATCATACACTGATTACGAGACTGATCATGCATTGATCACGTCTATATCATGCACTGATCACATGACTCCCCATGCACTGAACACGTGCATGATCATACACTGATCATGTGACAGAGCATGCAGTAATCACGTGACTGATCATTCACAGATCACGTGGCTGTCATGCACTGATCACATGACTCCCCATGCACTGAACACGTGGATGGTCATACACTGATCACGTGACTGACCATGCACTGATCACGTGACTGATCATGCACAGATCACGTGGCTATCATGCACTGATCACATAGATGGTCATACACTGATCAGGTGCCTGGTCATGCACAGATTACCTGACTGATCATGCACTGATCACGTGACTGACCATGCACTGATCATGAGGCTATCATGCACTACTCCCGTGGCTGATCATGCAATGATCATGTAGCTACCATGTACCGGTCACGTGACTGATCATACACCCATCAGGTGACTGATCATGCACTGATCACGTGGCTATCATGCACTGTTCATGCGGCTGATCATACACTGATCACCTGCCAGGTCATGCACAGATCACTTGACTAATCATGAACTGATCATGTAGCTATCATGCACTGATCACCCGGCTGATCATTCACTGATCACGTGGCTATCATGCAATGATCACGTGGCTATCATGCCCTGATCACGTGACTTAGCATGCACTGTTCACGTGGCTGATCACACACCTATCACTTGACTGATCATGCACTGATCATATGGCTCTCATGCACTTATCACGTGAGTGTATGCACTGATCACGTGGCTATCATGCACTGATGACGTGGCTGATCATGCACTGATCATGTGACTGATCATGCACTGATCACGGCGCTATCGTGCATTGATTACATGACTCCACAGGCACTGATCACGTGGATGATCATACACTGATCACGTGACTGATCATGCACTGATCACGTGACTGATCATGCACTGATCACGTGGCTAGCATGCACTGATTACGTGGCTGATCATACACTGATCACGTGCCTGTTCATGCACAGATCACGTGACTAATCATGAAGTGATCACGTGGCTATCATGCACTGATCACGTGGATACCATGCACTGTTCACGTGGCTAATCACACACCTGTCACATGACTGATCATGAAGTGATCATGTGGCACTCATGCACTGATCACGTGGCTGATTATACACTGCTCACGTAGCTGATCATGCACTGATCACGTGTCTATCATGCACTGAACACGTGGCTGAACATGCACTTTTCACGTGGCTAATCACACACCTGTCACGTGACTGATCATGTACTGATCACGTGGCTATCATGCACTGCTTACGTGGCTGATCATACAATGATCACATAGCTACCATGCACTGTTCACGTGACTGATCATGCACTGATCACGTGGCTATCATGCACTGATTACGTGGCTGATCATACACTGATCTCGTGCCTGGTCATGCACAGATCACGTGACTAATCATGAAGTGATCACGTGGCTATCATGCACTGATCACGTGGATATCATGCACTGATCACATGGCTGATCACACATGTATCACGTGACTGATCATGCACTGATCACGTGGCTAGCATGTACTGATCACGTGGCTATCATGCACTGATTACGTGGTTGTCATGCAATTATCACGTAGTTACCATGTACTGGTCACGTGACTGATCATGCACTTATCACGTAATTGAGCATGCCCTGATCACGTGGCTGATCATGCACTGATCACGTGACTGATCATGCACTGATCACGTGGCTGATCATGCACTGATCACGTGGCTGATCATGCACTGATCACGTGACTGATCATGCACTGATCACGTAATTGATCATGCACTGATCACGTGGCTGATCATGCACTGATCACGTGACTGATCATGCAATGATCACGCAGCTACCATGTACTGGTCACATGACTGATCATGCACTGTTCACGTAATTCATCATGCACTTATCACCTGGCTTATCACGCATTGATCATGAGACTGATCATGTGCTGATCATGTTTGGTGTCACACACTGATCATGTGCCTCTGGAGGCAATGAACAAAGAGCTGAGTAGGCAGGAATCAGTCAGCAGGCAATAATCATGGAACTCAGCTCTGAGAAATCATGCTGCTCAGCTGGCAATAATCAAGTAGATGAGCAGGCAGGAATTACGCAGCACAGGTGGCAATTGTCAAGCAGATGACAGGCAGGAATCCTGCAGCTCAGCTGGCAATTGTCAAGCAGATGAGCAGACAGTAATCATGCAGCTCAGCAGGCCCTGATCACGTGAGTGAGCATGCACTGTTCACGTGGCTGATCACACACCTATCACGTGAATGATCATGCACTGATCACGTGATTGCGCATGCACTGATCACCTAATTGTATGCACTGATCACGTGGCTATCATGCACTGATGACGTGGCTGATCACGCACTGATTATGTGACTGATCATGCACTGATCACGTAGCTATCTTGCACTGACCACTTGGCTAATCATACATTCATCACGGGACTGATCATTACTGATCACCGCGCTATCATGCATTGATTACATGACTCCACATGCACTGATCTCGTGGATGATCATACACTGATCACGTGACTGATCATGCACTGATCATCTGGCTATCATGCACTCAATACCTGGCTATCGTGCACTGATCACGTGGTTGATCATACACTGATTACGAGACTGATCATGCACTGATCACGTCTATATCATGCCCTGATCACATGACTCCCCATGCACTGAAAACGTGGATGATCATACACTGATCATGTGACAGATCATGCAGTGATCACGTGGCTATCATGCACTGATCAACTGGCTGATCATACTCTGCTCCCGAAAATGATCATGCACTGATCACGTGGCTATCATGCACTGCTCACGTGGCTGATCATGCAATGATCACGGGACTGATCATGCACTGATCTCGTGGCTATCATGCACGGCTCACGTGGCTGATCATGCAATGATCACGTAGCTACCATATACTGGTCACGTGACTGATCATGCACTGATCACATAGCTATCATGCACTACTCACGTGGCTGATCATGCAATGATCATGTAGCTACCATGTACCGGTCACGTGACTGATCATACACCCATCAGGTGACTGATCATGCACTGATCACGTGGCAATCAAGCACTGTTCACATGGCTGATCATATACTGTTCACCTGCCTGGTCATGCACAGATCACGTGACTAATCATGAACGGATCAGTAGCTATCATGCACTGGTCACCTGGCTGATTATGCACTGATCACGTGGCTATCATGCAATCATCACGTGGCTATCATGCACTGATCACGTGGCTGATCATGCACTACTACCGTGACTGAGCATAGACTGATCACATGACTATCATGTAGTGTTCATGTGATTTAATGGCGCTGATCATGTGACTGATCATGCGCTGATCATGTTTGCTATCATACACTGATCATGTGGCTCTGGAGGCAATAAACAAAGAGCTGAGTAGGCACGAATCAAACAGTCAGCAGGCAATAATCATGGAACTCAGCTGTGAGGAATCATGCTGCTCAGCTGGCAATAATCAAGCAGCTGAGCAGGCAGGAATTACGCAGCACAGCTGGCAATTGTCAAGCAGATGACAGGCAGGAATCGTGCAGCTCAGCTGGCAATTGTCAAGCAGATGAGCAGACAGTAATCACGCAGCTCAGCAGGCCCTGATCACGTGACTGAGCATGCACTGTTCACGTGGCTGATCATACACTGATCACGTGATTGATCATGCACTGATCACTTGGATATCATGCACTGATCACGTGGCTGATCATACACTGTTCACGTGTCTGACCATGCACTGATCACGTGGCTGATCATACACTGCTCACGTAACTGATCATGCACTGATCACGTGGCTATCATGCACTGATCACGTGGCTGAACATGCACTGTTCACGTGGCTGATCACATACCTGACACGTGACTGATCATGCACTGATCACGTGGCACTCATGCACTGATCACGTGGCTGATCATACACTGCTCACGTAGCTGATCATGCACTGATCACGTGTCTATCATGCACTGATCACGTGGCAGAACATGCACTGTTCAAGTGGCTTATCACAAACCTGACACGTGACTGATCATTTACTGATCACGTGACTGATCATGCACTGATCACGTGGGTATCATGCACTGCTTACATGGCTGATCATACAATGATCACATAGCTACCATGCACTGTTCACGTGAATGATCATGCACTGATCACGTGGCCCTCATGCACTGATCACGTGATTGCGCATGCACTGATCACGTAATTGTATGCACTATTCACGTGGCTATCATGCACTGATGACATGGCTGATCATGCACTGATCATGTGACTGATCATGCACTGATCACGTAGCTATCTTGCACTGATCACTTGGCTGATCATACACTCATCACGGGACTGATCATGCAGTGATCACCTCGCTATCATGCATTGATAACATGACTCCACATGCACTGATCTCGTGGATGATCATACACTGATCACGTGACTGGTCATGCACTGATCAGTTGGCTATCGTGCACTGATCACGTGGTTGATCATACACTGATTACGAGACTGATCATGCATTGATCACGTCTATATCATGCACTGATCACATGACTCCCCATGCACTGAACACGTGCATGATCATACACTGATCATGTGACAGAGCATGCAGTAATCACGTGACTGATCATTCACAGATCACGTGGCTGTCATGCACTGATCACATGACTCCCCATGCACTGAACACGTGGATGGTCATACACTGATCACGTGACTGACCATGCACTGATCACGTGACTGATCATGCACAGATCACGTGGCTATCATGCACTGATCACATAGATGGTCATACACTGATCAGGTGCCTGGTCATGCACAGATTACCTGACTGATCATGCACTGATCACGTGACTGACCATGCACTGATCATGAGGCTATCATGCACTACTCCCGTGGCTGATCATGCAATGATCATGTAGCTACCATGTACCGGTCACGTGACTGATCATACACCCATCAGGTGACTGATCATGCACTGATCACGTGGCTATCATGCACTGTTCATGCGGCTGATCATACACTGATCACCTGCCAGGTCATGCACAGATCACTTGACTAATCATGAACTGATCATGTAGCTATCATGCACTGATCACCCGGCTGATCATTCACTGATCACGTGGCTATCATGCAATGATCACGTGGCTATCATGCCCTGATCACGTGACTTAGCATGCACTGTTCACGTGGCTGATCACACACCTATCACTTGACTGATCATGCACTGATCATATGGCTCTCATGCACTTATCACGTGAGTGTATGCACTGATCACGTGGCTATCATGCACTGATGACGTGGCTGATCATGCACTGATCATGTGACTGATCATGCACTGATCACGGCGCTATCGTGCATTGATTACATGACTCCACAGGCACTGATCACGTGGATGATCATACACTGATCACGTGACTGATCATGCACTGATCACGTGACTGATCATGCACTGATCACGTGGCTAGCATGCACTGATTACGTGGCTGATCATACACTGATCACGTGCCTGTTCATGCACAGATCACGTGACTAATCATGAAGTGATCACGTGGCTATCATGCACTGATCACGTGGATACCATGCACTGTTCACGTGGCTAATCACACACCTGTCACATGACTGATCATGAAGTGATCATGTGGCACTCATGCACTGATCACGTGGCTGATTATACACTGCTCACGTAGCTGATCATGCACTGATCACGTGTCTATCATGCACTGAACACGTGGCTGAACATGCACTTTTCACGTGGCTAATCACACACCTGTCACGTGACTGATCATGTACTGATCACGTGGCTATCATGCACTGCTTACGTGGCTGATCATACAATGATCACATAGCTACCATGCACTGTTCACGTGACTGATCATGCACTGATCACGTGGCTATCATGCACTGATTACGTGGCTGATCATACACTGATCTCGTGCCTGGTCATGCACAGATCACGTGACTAATCATGAAGTGATCACGTGGCTATCATGCACTGATCACGTGGATATCATGCACTGATCACATGGCTGATCACACATGTATCACGTGACTGATCATGCACTGATCACGTGGCTAGCATGTACTGATCACGTGGCTATCATGCACTGATTACGTGGTTGTCATGCAATTATCACGTAGTTACCATGTACTGGTCACGTGACTGATCATGCACTTATCACGTAATTGAGCATGCCCTGATCACGTGGCTGATCATGCACTGATCACGTGACTGATCATGCACTGATCACGTGGCTGATCATGCACTGATCACGTGGCTGATCATGCACTGATCACGTGACTGATCATGCACTGATCACGTAATTGATCATGCACTGATCACGTGGCTGATCATGCACTGATCACGTGACTGATCATGCAATGATCACGCAGCTACCATGTACTGGTCACATGACTGATCATGCACTGTTCACGTAATTCATCATGCACTTATCACCTGGCTTATCACGCATTGATCATGAGACTGATCATGTGCTGATCATGTTTGGTGTCACACACTGATCATGTGCCTCTGGAGGCAATGAACAAAGAGCTGAGTAGGCAGGAATCAGTCAGCAGGCAATAATCATGGAACTCAGCTCTGAGAAATCATGCTGCTCAGCTGGCAATAATCAAGTAGATGAGCAGGCAGGAATTACGCAGCACAGGTGGTAATTGTCAAGCAGATGACAGGCAGGAATCCTGCAGCTCAGCTGGCAATTGTCAAGCAGATGAGCAGACAGTAATCATGCAGCTCAGCAGGCCCTGATCACGTGAGTGAGCATGCACTGTTCACGTGGCTGATCACACACCTATCACGTGAATGATCATGCACTGATCACGTGATTGCGCATGCACTGATCACCTAATTGTATGCACTGATCACGTGGCTATCATGCACTGATGACGTGGCTGATCACGCACTGATTATGTGACTGATCATGCACTGATCACGTAGCTATCTTGCACTGACCACTTGGCTAATCATACATTCATCACGGGACTGATCATTACTGATCACCGCGCTATCATGCATTGATTACATGACTCCACATGCACTGATCTCGTGGATGATCATACACTGATCACGTGACTGATCATGCACTGATCATCTGGCTATCATGCACTCAATACCTGGCTATCGTGCACTGATCACGTGGTTGATCATACACTGATTACGAGACTGATCATGCACTGATCACGTCTATATCATGCCCTGATCACATGACTCCCCATGCACTGAAAACGTGGATGATCATACACTGATCATGTGACAGATCATGCAGTGATCACGTGGCTATCATGCACTGATCAACTGGCTGATCATACTCTGCTCCCGAAAATGATCATGCACTGATCACGTGGCTATCATGCACTGCTCACGTGGCTGATCATGCAATGATCACGGGACTGATCATGCACTGATCTCGTGGCTATCATGCACGGCTCACGTGGCTGATCATGCAATGATCACGTAGCTACCATATACTGGTCACGTGACTGATCATGCACTGATCACATAGCTATCATGCACTACTCACGTGGCTGATCATGCAATGATCATGTAGCTACCATGTACCGGTCACGTGACTGATCATACACCCATCAGGTGACTGATCATGCACTGATCACGTGGCAATCAAGCACTGTTCACATGGCTGATCATATACTGTTCACCTGCCTGGTCATGCACAGATCACGTGACTAATCATGAACGGATCAGTAGCTATCATGCACTGGTCACCTGGCTGATTATGCACTGATCACGTGGCTATCATGCAATCATCACGTGGCTATCATGCACTGATCACGTGGCTGATCATGCACTACTACCGTGACTGAGCATAGACTGATCACATGACTATCATGTAGTGTTCATGTGATTTAATGGCGCTGATCATGTGACTGATCATGCGCTGATCATGTTTGCTATCATACACTGATCATGTGGCTCTGGAGGCAATAAACAAAGAGCTGAGTAGGCACGAATCAAACAGTCAGCAGGCAATAATCATGGAACTCAGCTGTGAGGAATCATGCTGCTCAGCTGGCAATAATCAAGCAGCTGAGCAGGCAGGAATTACGCAGCACAGCTGGCAATTGTCAAGCAGATGACAGGCAGGAATCGTGCAGCTCAGCTGGCAATTGTCAAGCAGATGAGCAGACAGTAATCACGCAGCTGAGCAGGCCCTGATCACGTGACTGAGCATGCACTGTTCACGTGGCTGATCATACACTGATCACGTGATTGATCATGCACTGATCACTTGGATATCATGCACTGATCACGTGGCTGATCATACACTGTTCACGTGTCTGACCATGCACTGATCACGTGGCTGATCATACACTGCTCACGTAACTGATCATGCACTGATCACGTGGCTATCATGCACTGATCACGTGGCTGAACATGCACTGTTCACGTGGCTGATCACATACCTGACACGTGACTGATCATGCACTGATCACGTGGCACTCATGCACTGATCACGTGGCTGATCATACACTGCTCACGTAGCTGATCATGCACTGATCACGTGTCTATCATGCACTGATCACGTGACAGAACATGCACTGTTCAAGTGGCTTATCACAAACCTGACACGTGACTGATCATTTACTGATCACGTGACTGATCATGCACTGATCACGTGGGTATCATGCACTGCTTACATGGCTGATCATACAATGATCACATAGCTACCATGCACTGTTCACGTGAATGATCATGCACTGATCACGTGGCCCTCATGCACTGATCACGTGATTGCGCATGCACTGATCACGTAATTGTATGCACTATTCACGTGGCTATCATGCACTGATGACATGGCTGATCATGCACTGATCATGTGACTGATCATGCACTGATCACGTAGCTATCTTGCACTGATCACTTGGCTGATCATACACTCATCACGGGACTGATCATGCACTGATCACGGCGCTATCATGCATTGATAACATGACTCCACATGCACTGATCTCGTGGATGATCATACACTGATCACGTGACTGGTCATGCACTGATCAGTTGGCTATCGTGCACTGATCACGTTGTTGATCATACACTGATTACGAGACTGATCATGCATTGATCACGTCTATATCATGCACTGATCACATGACTCCCCATGCACTGAACACGTGCATGATCATACACTGATCATGTGACAGAGCATGCAGTAATCACGTGACTGATCATGCACAGATCACGTGGCTGTCATGCACTGATCACATGACTCACCATGCACTGAACACGTGGATGGTCATACACTGATCACGTGACTGACCATGCACTGATCACGTGACTGATCATGCACAGATCACGTGGCTATCATGCACTGATCACATAGATGGTCATACACTGATCAGGTGCCTGGTCATGCACAGATTACCTGACTGATCATGCACTGATCACGTGACTGACCATGCACTGATCATGAGGCTATCATGCACTACTCCCGAGGCTGATCATGCAATGATCATGTAGCTACCATGTACCGGTCACGTGACTGATCATACACCCATCAGGTGACTGATCATGCACTGATCACGTGGCTATCATGCACTGTTCATGTGGCTGATCATACACTGATCACCTGCCAGGTCATGCACAGATCACTTGACTAATCATGAACTGATCATGTAGCTATCATGCACTGATCACCCGGCTGATCATGCACTGATCACGTGGCTATCATGCAATGATCACGTGGCTATCATGCCCTGATCACGTGACTTAGCATGCACTGTTCACGTGGCTGATCACACACCTATCACTTGACTGATCATGCACTGATCATATGGCTCTCATGCACTTATCACGTGAGTGTATGCACTGATCACGTGGCTATCATGCACTGATGACGTGGCTGATCATGCACTGATCATGTGACTGATCATGCACTGATCACGTAGCTATTTTGCACTGATCCCTTGGCTGATCATACACTCATCACGGGACTGATCATGCACTGATCACGGCGCTATCGTGCATTGATTACATGACTCCACAGGCACTGATCACGTGGATGATCATACACTGATCACGTGACTGATCATGCACTGATCACGTGACTGATCATGCAGTGATCACGTGGCTAGCATGCACTGATTACGTGGTTGATCATACACTGATCACGTGCCTGTTCATGCACAGATCACGTGACTAATCATGAAGTGATCACGTGGCTATCATGCACTGATCACGTGGATACCATGCACTGTTCACATGGCTAATCACACACCTGTCACATGACTGATCATGAAGTGATCATGTGGCACTCATGCACTGATCACGTGGCTGATTATACACTGCTCACGTAGCTGATCATGCACTGATCACGTGTCTATCATGCACTGAACACGTGGCTGAACATGCACTTTTCACGTGGCTAATCACACACCTGTCACGTGACTGATCATGTACTGATCACGTGACTGATCATGCACTGATCACGTGGCTATCATGCACTGCTTACGTGGCTGATCATACAATGATCACATAGCTACCCTGCACTGTTCACGTGACTGATCATGCACTGATCACGTGGCTATCATGCACTGATTACGTGGCTGATCATACACTGATCACGTGCCTGGTCATGCACAGATCACGTGACTAATCATGAAGTGATCACGTGGCTAACATGCACTGATCACGTGGATATCATGCACTGATCACATGGCTGATCACACATGTATCACGTGACTGATCATGCACTGATCACGTGGCTAGCATGTACTGATCACGTGGCTATCATGCACTGATTACGTGGTTGTCATGCAATGATCACGTAGTTACCATGTACTGGTCAAGTGACTGATCATGCACTTATCACGTAATTGAGCATGCCCTGATCACGTGGCTGATCATGCACTGATCACGTGACTGATCATGCACTGATCACGTGGCTGATCATGCACTGATCACGTGACTGATCATGCACTGATCACGTGACTGATCATGCACTGATCACGTGGCTGATCATACACTGATCACGTAATTGATCATGCACTGCTCAGGTGACGTATCATGCACTGTTCACGTGAAAGATCACGCACTGATAACGTGACTGATCATGCACTGATCTCGTGGCTATCATGCACGGCTCACGTGGCTGATCATGCAATGATCACGTAGCTACCATGTACTGGTCACGTGACTAATCATGCACTGATCACGTAATTGATCATGCACTGATCACGTGACTGATCACGCACTGATCACGTGACTGATCATGCACTTATCACGTGGCTATAATGCACTGATCACTTGGATGGTCATACACTGATCACGTGCCTGGTCATGCGCAGATTACGTTCCTGATCATGAACTGATCACGTGACTGATCATGCACTGATCACGTAGCTATCATGCACTACTCACGTGGCTGATCATGCAATGATCATGTAGCTAGCATGTACCGGTCACGTGACTGATCATACACCCATCAGGTGACTGATCATTCACTGGTCACGTGGCTATCATGCACTGATCATGTGGCTGATCCTGCACTGATCACGTGGCTCATCATGCACTGATCACGTGTCTGTTCACGCACCGATAACTTGACTGATGATGCACTGATCACGTGGCTATAATGCACTGATCACGTGGCGGATCATACACTGTTCACGTGCCTGGTCATGCACAGATCACGTGACTAATCATGAACAGATCACGTGGCTATAATTCACTGATCACGTGGATATCATGCACTGATTACGTGCCTGTCATGCACAGATCACGTGACTAATCATGAACTGATCACGTAGGTATCATGCACTGATCAGGTGGCTGATATACACTGTTCACGTGTCTGATCATGCACTGATCACGTGGCTGATCATACACTGCTCACGTAGCTGATCATGCACTGGTCTCGTGACTATCATGCACTGATCACGTGGCTATCATGCAGTGCTCACGTGGCTGATCATGCAATGATCACATAGCTACCATGTACTGGTCACGTGACTGATCATGGAATGGTAACATAATTGATCATGCACTGATCACGAGACTGATCATGCACTGAACACGTGACTCATCATGCACTGATCACGTGGCTATCATGCACTGATTACGTGGCTATCATGCACTGATCACGTGGCTGATCATACAGTGATCACATGCCTGGTCATGCACAGATCATGTGACTAATCATGAAGTGATCACGTGGCTATCATGCACTGATCACGTGGATATCATGCACTGATCATGTGGCTGATCACACACGTATCACTTGACAAATCATGCACTGATCACGTGGCTAGAGTGCACTGATCACGTGGCTATCATGCACTGATCATGTGGCTGATCATGCAATGATCACGTAATTGATCATGCACTGATCACGTGGCTTATCATGCACTGATCACCTGACTGATCATGCACTGATCACGTGGCTATTATGCACTGCTCACGTGGCTGATCATGCAATCATCATGCAGCTACCATGTACTGGTCACGTGACTTATCATGCACTGATCAAGTGACTGATCATGCAATCATCATGCAGCTACCATGTACTGGTCACATGACTGATCATGTACTGATCACGTGACTGATCATGCACTGATCACGTGGCTATCATGCACTGCTCACGTGGCTGATCATGCAATCATCATGCAGATACCATGTACTGGTCACATGACTGATCATGAACTGATCACGTGACTGATCATGCACTGATCACGTAATTGATCATGCACTGATCACGTGGCTGATCATGCACTGATCACGTGGCTATCCTGCACTGCTCACGTGGCTGATCATGCAATTATCACGCAGCTAACATGTACTGGTCACATGACTGATCATGCACTGATCACGTAATTGATCATGCACTGATCTCCTGGCTTATCATGCATTGATCATGTGACTGATCATGTGCTGATCATGTTTGGTGTCATACAACGATCGTGTGCCTCTAGAGGCAATGACATATAGCTGATTAGGCAGGAATCAGTCAGCAGGCAATAATCATGGAACTCAGCTCTGAGAAATCATGCTGCTCAGTAGGCAATAATCAAGTAGATGAGCAGGCAGGAATTACGCAGCACAGGTGGCAATTGTCAAGGAGATGAGAGGCAGGAATCGTGCAGCTCAGCTGGCAATTGTCAGGCAGATGAGCAGACAGTAATCACCCAGCTCAGCAGGCCTTGATCACGTGACTGAGCATGCACTGTTCACGTGGCTGATACACACCTATCATGTGACTGATCATGCACTGATCACGTGGCTCTCATGCACTGATCACGTGATTGCGCATGCACTGATCACATAATTGTATGCACTGATCACGTGGCTATCATGCACTGATGACGTGGCTAAAATGCACTTATCACGTGGTCGATCATACACTGTTCACCTGCCTTGTCATGCACAGATCATGTGACTAATCATGAACTGATCACGTGGCTATAATTCAATGATCACGTGGATATCATGCATGGATTACGTGCCTGTCATGCACAGATCACGTGACTAATCATGAACTGATCACGTAGGTATCATGCTCTGATAACGTGGCTGATTATACACTGTTCACTTGTCTGATTATGCACTGATCACGTGGCTGACAATACACTGCTCACGTAGCTGTTCATGCACTGATCACGTGTCTATCATGCAGTGCTCACGTGGCTGTTCCTGCAATGATCACGTAGCTAACATGTACTGGTCACGTGACTGATCATGCAATGGTAACATAATTGATCATGCACTGATCACGAGACTGATCATGCACTGATCACGTGACTGATCATGCACTGATCACGTGAGTGATCATGCACTGATCATGTGATTGATCATGCACTGATCAGTTCGCTATCATGCATTGATTACTTGGCTGATCATACACTGATCACCTGACTGATAATGCACTGATCATCTGGCTATCATGCACTCATTACTTGGCTATCGTACACTGATCACGTGGTTGATCATACACTGATCACGAGGCTGATCATGCACTGATCACGTCTATATCATGCACTGATAACATGACTGCCCATGCACTGATCACGTGAATGATCATACACTGATCATGTGACAGATCATGCAGTGATCACGTGGCTATCAAGCACTGCTCACGTGGCTGATCATGCAATGATCACGTAGCTACCATGTACTGGTCACGTGAGTCATCATGCACTGTTCACGTAATTGATCATGCACTGATCAGGTGAATTAACATGCACTTTTCACGTGACTGATCATGCACTGATCACATGAATGATCATGCACTGATCTCGTGCCTATCATGCAAGGCTCACGTGGCTGATCATGCAATGATCACGTAGCTACCATGTACTGCTCACGTGACTGATCATTCAGTGATCACGTAATTGATCATGCACTGATCAGGTGACTTATCATGCACTTTTCACGTGACTGATCATGCACTGATCACATGACTGATCATGCACTGATCTCGTGGCTATCATGCACGGCTAACGTGGCTGATAATGCAATGATCACGTAGCTACCATATACTGGTCACGTGACTGATCATGCAGTGATCACGTAATTGATCATGCACTGATCATGTGGCTGATCACGCACTGATCACGTGGCTGATCATACACTGATAACGTGGCTATCATGCACTGATTACTTGGATGGTCATAAACTGATCACGTGCCTGGTCATGCACAGATTACGTGACTGATCATGCACTGATCACGTGACTGATCATGTACTGATCATGTGGCTACCATGCACTCCTCACGTGGCTGATCATGCAATGATCATGTAGCTACCATGTACCGGTCACGTGACTGATCATACACCCATCAGGTGACTGATCTTGCACTGTTCACGTGGCTGATCATACACTGATCACCTGCCTGGTCATGCACAGATCACGTGACTAATCATGAACTGATCACGTAGCTATCATGCACTGATCACCTGGCTGATCATGCACTGATCACGTGGCTATCATGCAATGATCACGTGGCTATCATGCACTGATCACGTGGATGATCATGCAATGATACCGTGACTGAGCATGGACTGATCACATGACTATTATATAGTGATCACGTGACTTAATGGCGCTGATCATGTGACTGATCATGCGCTGATCATGTTTGCTATCATACACTGATCATGTGCCTCTGGAGGCAATAAACAAAGAGCTGAGTAGGCACGAATCAAACAGTCAGCAGGCAATAATCATAGAACTCAGCTGTGAGGAATCATGTTGCTCAGCTGGCAATAATCAAGCAGCTGAGCAGGCAGGAATTACGCAGCACAGCTGGCAATTGTCAAGCAGATGACAGGCAGGAATCGTGGAGCTCAGCTGGCAATTGTCAAGCAGATGACAGGCAGGAATCGTGCAGCTCAGCTGGCAATTGTCAAGCAGATGAGCAGACAGTAATCACGCAGCTCAGCAGGCCCTGATCACGTGACTGAGCATGCACTGTTCACGTGGCTGATCATACACTGATCACGTGACTGATCATGCACTGATCACGTGGCACTCATGCAATGATCACGTGGCTGATCATACTCTGCTCACATAACTGATCATGCACACATCAGGTGGCTATCATGCACTGCTAACGTGGCTGGTCAGGCAATGATCACCTAGCTACCATATACTGGTCACGTGACTGAGCATGCACAGATCACTTAAATGATCATGCACTGTTCACGTGACTGATCATGTACAGATCACGTGACTGATCATGCACTGATCACGTGGCTATCATGCTCTGCTCACGTGGCTGATCATGCAGTGGTCACGTAGCAACCATGTACTGGTCACGTGACTGATCATGCACTGATCATGTAATTGATCCTGCACTGATCACGTGGCTCATCATGCACTGATCACGTGTCTGTTCACGCACCGATAACTTGACTGATGATGCACTGATCACGTGGCTATAATGCACTGATCACGTGGTGGATCATACACTGTTCACGTGCCTGGTCATGCACAGATCACGTGACTAATCATGAACAGATCACGTGGCTATAATTCACTGATCACGTGGATATCATGCACTGATTACGTGCCTGTCATGCACAGATCACGTGAATAATCATGAACTGATCACGTAGGTATCATGCACTGATCACGTGGCTGATATACACTGTTCACGTGTCTGATCATGCACTGATCACGTGGCTGATCATACACTGCTCACATAGCTGATCATGCACTGGTCACGTGACTATCATGCACTGATCACGTGGCTATCATGCAGTGCTCACGTGGCTGATCATGCAATGATCACATAGCTACCATGTACTGGTCACGTGACTGATCATGGAATGGTAACATAATTGATCATGCACTGATCACGAGACTGATCATGCACTGAACACGTGACTCATCATGCACTGATCACGTGGCTATCATGCACTGATTACGTGGCTATCATGCACTGATCACGTGGCTGATCATACAGTGATCACATGCCTGGTCATGCACAGATCATGTGACTAATCATGAAGTGATCACGTGGCTATCATGCACTGATCACGTGGATATCATGCACTGATCATGTGGCTGATCACACACGTATCACTTGACAAATCATGCACTGATCACGTGGCTAGAGTGCACTGATCACGTGGCTATCATGCACTGATCATGTGGCTGATCATGCAATGATCACGTAATTGATCATGCACTGATCAGGTGACTTATCATGCACTTTTCACGTGACTGATCATGCACTGATCACATGACTGATCATGCACTGATCTCGTGGCTATCATGCACGGCTAACGTGGCTGATAATGCAATGATCACGTAGCTACCATATACTGGTCACGTGACTGATCATGCAGTGATCACGTAATTGATCATGCACTGATCATGTGGCTGATCACGCACTGATCACGTGGCTGATCATACACTGATAACGTGGCTATCATGCACTGATTACTTGGATGGTCATAAACTGATCACGTGCCTGGTCATGCACAGATTACGTGACTGATCATGCACTGATCACGTGACTGATCATGTACTGATCATGTGGCTACCATGCACTCCTCATGTGGCTGATCATGCAATGATCATGTAGCTACCATGTACCGGTCACGTGACTGATCATACACCCATCAGGTGACTGATCTTGCACTGTTCACGTGGCTGATCATACACTGATCACCTGCCTGGTCATGCACAGATCACGTGACTAATCATGAACTGATCACGTAGCTATCATGCACTGATCACCTGGCTGATCATGCACTGATCACGTGGCTATCATGCAATGATCACGTGGCTATCATGCACTTATCACGTGGATGATCATGCAATGATACCGTGACTGAGCATGGACTGATCACATGACTATTATATAGTGATCACGTGACTTAATGGCGCTGATCATGTGACTGATCATGCGCTGATCATGTTTGCTATCATACACTGATCATGTGCCTCTGGAGGCAATAAACAAAGAGCTGAGTAGGCACGAATCAAACAGTCAGCAGGCAATAATCATAGAACTCAGCTGTGAGGAATCATGTTGCTCATCTGGCAATAATCAAGCAGCTGAGCAGGCAGGAATTACGCAGCACAGCTGGCAATTGTCAAGCAGATGACAGGCAGGAATCGTGCAGCTCAGCTGGCAATTGTCAAGCAGATGACAGGCGGGAATCGTGCAGCTCAGCTGGCAATTGTCAAGCAGATGAGCAGACAGTAATCACGCAGCTCAGCAGGCCCTGATCACGTGACTGAGCATGCACTGTTCACGTGGCTGATCATACACTGATCACGTGACTGATCATGCACTGATCACGTGGCACTCATGCAATGATCACGTGGCTGATCATACTCTGCTCACATAACTGATCATGCACACATCAGGTGGCTATCATGCACTGCTAACGTGGCTGGTCAGGCAATGATCACCTAGCTACCATATACTGGTCACGTGACTGAGCATGCACAGATCACTTAAATGATCATGCACTGTTCACGTGACTGATCATGTACAGATCACGTGACTGATCATGCACTGATCACGTGGCTATCATGCTCTGCTCACGTGGCCGATCATGCAGTGGTCACGTAGCAACCATGTACTGGTCACGTGACTGATCATGCACTGATCATGTAATTGATCCTGCACTGATCACGTGGCTCATCATGCACTGATCACGTGTCTGTTCACGCACCGATAACTTGACTGATGATGCACTGATCACGTGGCTATAATGCACTGATCACGTGGCGGATCATACACTGTTCACGTGCCTGGTCATGCACAGATCACGTGACTAATCATGAACAGATCACGTGGCTTTAATTCACTGATCACGTGGATATCATGCACTGATTACGTGCCTGTCATGCACAGATCACGTGAATAATCATGAACTGATCACGTAGGTATCATGCACTGATCACGTGGCTGATATACACTGTTCACGTGTCTGATCATGCACTGATCACGTGGCTGATCATACACTGCTCACGTAGCTGATCATGCACTGGTCACGTGACTATCATGCACTGATCACGTGGCTATCATGCAGTGCTCACGTGGCTGATCATGCAATGATCACATAGCTACCATGTACTGGTCACGTGACTGATCATGGAATGGTAACATAATTGATCATGCACTGATCACGAGACTGATCATGCACTGAACACGTGACTCATCATGCACTGATCACGTGGCTATCATGCACTGATTACGTGGCTATCATGCACTGATCACGTGGCTGATCATACAGTGATCACATGCCTGGTCATGCACAGATCATGTGACTAATCATGAAGTGATCACGTGGCTATCATGCACTGATCACGTGGATATCATGCACTGATCATGTGGCTGATCACACACGTATCACTTGACAAATCATGCACTGATCACGTGGCTAGAGTGCACTGATCACGTGGCTATCATGCACTGATCATGTGGCTGATCATGCAATGATCACGTAATTGATCATGCACTGATCACGTGGCTGATCATGCACTGATCACCTGACTGATCATGCACTGATCACGTGGCTATTATGCACTGCTCACGTGGCTGATCATGCAATCATCATGCAGCTACCATGTACTGGTCACATGACTGATCATGTACTGATCACGTGACTGATCATGCACTGATCACGTGGCTATCATGCACTGCTCACGTGGCTGATCATGCAATCATCATGCAGATACCATGTACTGGTCACATGACTGATCATGAACTGATCACGTGACTGATCATGCACTGATCACGTGACTGATCACGCACTGATCACGTGCCTGGTCATACACTGGTCACGTAATTGATCATGCACTGATCACGTGGCTGATCATGCACTGATCACGTGGCTATCCTGCACTGCTCACGTGGCTGATCATGCAATTATCACGCAGCTAACATGTACTGGTCACATGACTGACCATGCAGTGATCACGTAATTGATCATGCACTGATCTCCTGGCTTATCATGCATTGATCATGTGACTGATCATGTGCTGATCATGTTTGGTGTCATACAACGATCGTGTGCCTCTGGAGGCAATGACATATAGCTGATTAGGCAGGAATCAGTCAGCAGGCAATAATCATGGAACTCAGCTCTGAGAAATCATGCTGCTCAGTAGGCAATAATCAAGTAGATGAGCAGGCAGGAATTACGCAGCACAGGTGGCAATTGTCAAGGAGATGACAGGCAGGAATCGTGCAGCTCAGCTGGCAATTGTCAGGCAGATGAGCAGACAATAATCACGCAGCTCAGTAGGCCCTGATCACGTGACTAAGCAGGCACTGTTCACGTGGCTGATACACACCTATCACGTGACTGATCATGCACTGATCACGTGGCTCTCATGCACTGATCACGTGATTGCGCATGCACTGATCACATAATTGTATGCACTGATCACGTGGCTATCATGCACTGATGACGTGGCTGATCATGCGCTGATCATGTGACTGATCATGCACTGATCATGTAGCTATATTGCTCTGATCAATTGGCTGATCATACACTCAATACGGGACTGATCATGCACTGATCACGACGCTATCATGCATTGATTACATGACTCCACATGCACTGATCACGTGGATGATCATACACTGATCACGTGACTGATCATGCACTGAATACGAGACTGATCATGCACTGATCATGTGACTGATCATGCACTGATCTCGTGGCTATCATGCACGGTTCACGTGGCTGATCATGTAATGATCACCTAGCTACCATGTACTGGTCTCGTGACTGATCATGCACTGATCACGTGGCTATCATGCACTGTTCACGTGGGTGATCATACACTGTTCACCTGCCTGGTCATGCACAGATCACGTGACTAATCAGGAACTGATCACGTAGCTATCATGCACTGATCACCTGGCTGATCATGTACTGTTCACGTGGCTATCATGCAATGATCACGTGGCTATCATGCACTGATCACGTGGCTGATCATGCAATGATACCGTGACTGGGCATGGACTGATCACATGAAAATCATGTAGTGATCACGTGACTTAATGGCGCTGATCATGTGACTGATCATGCGCTGATCATGTTTGCTATCATACACTGATCATGTGCCTCTGGAGGCAATAAACAAAGAGCTGAGTAGGCACGAATCAAACAGTCAGCAGGCAATAATCATGGAACTCAGCTGTGAGGAATCATGCTGCTCAGCTGGCAATAATCAAGCAGCTGAGCAGGCAGAAATTATGCAGCACAGCTGACAATTGTCAAGCAGATGACAGGCAGGAATCGTGCAGCTCAGCTGGCAATACTCAAGCAGATGAGCAGACAGTAATCACGCAGCTCAGTAGGCCCTGATCACGTGATTGAGCATGCACTGATCACGTGGCTGATCATACACTGCTCACGTAACTGATCATGCACTGATCACGTGGCTATCATGCACTGATCACGTGGCTGAACATGCACTAATCATGTGACTGATCATGCACTGATCACGTAGCTATTTGCACTGATCACTTGGCTGATCATACACTCATCACGGGACTGATCATGCACTGATCACGGCGCTATCATGCATTCATTACATGACTCCACATGCAATAATCACGTGGATGATCATACAATGATCACGTGACTGATCATGCACTGATCACGTGACTAATCATGCAATGATCACGTGCCTGTTCATGCACTGATCACGTGACTGAGCATGCACTGTTCACGTGGCTGATCGTACACTGATCACGTGGCTGATCATACACTGCTCACGTAACTGATCATGCACTGATCACGTGGCTATCAAGCACTGATCATGTGACTGATCATGCACTGATCACGTACCTATCATGCACTGATCAATTGGCTGATCATACACTCATCACTGGACTGATCATGCACTGATCACGTGGCTAACATGCACTGATCACGTGGATATCATGCACTGATCACGTGGCTGATCATACAATGTTCACGTGTCTGATCATGCACTGATCACGTGGCTGATCATACACTGCTCACGTAACTGATCATGCACTGATCACGTGGCTATCAAGCACTGATCACGTGGCTGAACATGCACTGATCATGTGACTGATCATGCACTGATCACGTACCTATCATGCACTGATCAATTGGCTGATCATACACTCATCACTGGACTGATCATGCACTGATCACGTGGCTAACATGCACTGATCACGTGGATATCATGCACTGATCATGTGACTGATCACACACGTATCATGTGACTGATCATGCACTGATCACATGGCTGATCATACACTGCTCATGTAACTGATCATGCACAAATCACGTGGCTATCATGCACTGATCACCTGGCTGAACATGCACTCTTTACGTGGCTGCTCACACACGTGTCACGTGACTGATCATGCACTGATCACGTAGCACTCATGCACTGATCACGTGGCTGATCATACTCTGCTCACGTAACTGACCATGCACACATCACGTGGCTATCATGCACTGCTCACGTGGCTGGTCATGCAATGATCACGTAGCAACCATGTACTGGTCACGTGACTGATAATGCACTGATCACGTAATTGATCCTGTAGTGATCACGTGGCTCATCATGCATTGATCACGTGGCTGATCACACATGTATCACGTGACTGATCATGCATTGATCACTAGGATATCATGCACTGATCACCTGGCTGATCATACAGTTTTCACGTGTCTGACCATGCACTGATCACGTGGCTGATGATGCACTGATCACTTGGCTGATCATACACTCATCACGGGACTGATCATGCACAGATCACGGCGCTATCATGCATTGATTACATGACTCCACATTCACTGATCACGTGGATGATCATGCACTGATCACGTGACTGATCATGCACTGATCACGTGGCTATCATGCACTGCTCACGTGGCTGATCATGCAATGATCACGTAGCTATCATGTACTGGTCACGTGACTGATCATGCACTGATCACGTAATTGATCATGTACTGATCATGTGGCTGATCATGCACTGATCACGTGGCTGATCATACACTGATCACTTGACTGATAATGCACTGATCATCTGGCTATCATGCACTCATCACCTGGCTATCGTGTACTGATCACGTGGTTGATCATACACTGATCACGAGACTGATCATGCACTGATCACGTCTATATCATGCACTGATCACATGACTGCCCATGCACTGAACACGTGGATGATCATACACTGATCATGTGACAGATCATGCAGTGATCACGTGGCTATCATGCACTGATCAAGTGGCTGATCATACTCTTCTCCCGAAACTGATCATGCACTGAACACGTGGCTGAACATTCACTGTTCACGTGGCTGATCACACACATGTCACGTGACTGATCATGCAATGATCACGAGACTGATCATGCACTGATCACGTGACTGATCATGCACTGATCACGTGGCTGATCATGCACTGATCTCCTGGCTATCATGCACTGATCACGTGGCTATCATGCACTGCTCACGTGGCTGATCATGCAATGATCACGCAGCTACCATGTACTGGTCACATGACTGATCATGCACTGATCACATAATTGATCATGCACTGATCACCTGGCTTATCATGCATTGATTATGTGACTGATCATGTGCTGATCATGTTTGGTGTCACACACTGATCATGTTCCTCTCGAGGCAATGAACATAGAGCTGAGTAGGCAGGAATCAGTCAGCGGGCAATAATCATGGAACTCAGCTCTGAGAAATCATGCTGCTCAGTAGGCAATAATCAAGTAGATGAGCAGGCAGGAATTACGCAGCACAGGTGGCAATTGTCAAGGAGATGACAGGCAGGAATCGTGCAGCTCAGCTGGCAATTGTCAAGCAGATGAGCAGACAGTAATCACGCAGCTCAGCAGGCCCTGATCACGTGACTGAGCATGCACTGTTCACGTGGCTGATCACACACCTATCACGTGACTGATCATGCACTGATCACGTGGCTGATCATGCACTGATCATGTGACTGATCATGCACTGATCACGTAGCTTTCTTGCACTGATCACTTGGCTGATCATACACACATCACGGGACTGATCCTGCACTGATCACGGCGCTATCATGCATTGATTACATGACTCCACATGCACTGATCACGTGGATGATCATACACTGATCACGTGACTGATCATGCACTGATCGGTTGGCTATCATGCACTGATTACTTGGCTGATCATACACTGATCACGTGACTGATAATGCACAGATCATCTGGCAATCATGCACTCATTACCTGGCTATCATGCACTGATCACATGGTTGAACATACACTGATCACGAGACTGATCATGCACTGATCACGTCTATATCATGCACTGATCACATGACTCCCCATGCACTGAACACGTGGATGATCATACACTGATCATGTGACAGATCATGCAGTGATCACGTGGCTATCATGCACTGATCAAGTGGTTGATCATGCAATGATCACATAGATACCATGTACTGGTCACGTGAGTGATCATGCACTGATCACGTAATTGATCATGCACTGATCAGGTGACTTATCATGCACTGTTCACGTGACTCATCATGCACTGATCACGTGACTGATCATGCACTGATCTCATGGCTCCATGCAGGGATCATGTGGCTGATCATGCAATGATCACGTAGCTACCATGTACTGGTCACGTGACTGATCATGCACTGATCACTAGGATATCATGCACTGATCACGTGGCTGATCATACAGTGTTCACGTGTCTGACCATGCACTGATCACGTGGCTGATGATGCACTGATCATGTGGCTATCATGCAGTAGTCACGTGGCTGATCATGCACTGATCATGGAGCTACCATGTACCGGTCACATGACTGATCATACACCCATCAGGTGACGGATCATGCACCTATCATGTGGCTACCCTGCACTGATCACGTGGCTGATCATACACTGATCACATGCCTGGTCATACACAGATCACGTGACTACTCATGAAGTGATCACGTGGCTATCATGCATTGATCACGTGGATATCATGCACTGATCACGTGGCTGATCACACACGTATCACGTGACTGATCATGCACTGGTCACGTGGCTATCATGCACTGATCACGTGACTCTCATGCACTGCTCACATGGCTGATCATGCAATCATCACGCAGCTATAATGAACTGGTCACATGACTGTTCATGCACTGATCACGTAATTTATGATGCACTGATCACCTGGCTTATCATGCATTGAATATGTGACTGATCATGTGCTGATCATGTTTGGTGTCATACACTGATCATGTGCCTCTAGAGGCAATGAACAAAGAGCTGAGTAGGCAGGAATCAGTCAGCAGGCAATAATCATGGAATTCAGCTCTGAGAAATCATGCTGCTCAGCTGGCAATAATCAAGTAGATGAGCAGGCAGGAATTACGCAGCACAGGCAGCAATGTCAAGGAGATGACAGGTAGGAATCGTGCAGCTCAGCTGGCAATTGTCAAGCAGATGAGCAGACAGTAATCACGCAGCTCAGCAGGCCCAGATCACGTGACTGAGCATGCCCTGTTCACGTGGCTGATCACACACCTATCACGTGACTGATCATGCACTGATCACTTGGATGGTCATACACTGATCACGTGCCTGAAGATGCACTGATCATCTGGCTATCATGCTCTCATTACCTGCCTACCGTGCACTCATCACGTGGTTGATCATACACTGATCACGAGACTGATCATGCACTGATCACGTCTATATCATGCACTGATCACATGACTGCCCATGCACTGAACACGTGGATGATCATACACTGATCATGTGACAGATCATGCAGTGAACACGTGGCTATCATGCACTGATCACGTGACTGATCATGCACTGATCATCTGGCTATCATGCACAGCGAACGTGGCTGATCATGCAATGATCACATAGCTACCATGTACTGGTCACGTGAGTGATCATGCACTGATCATGTAATTGATCATGCACTGATCACGTGACTGATCATGCACTGATCACGTGACTGATCATGCACTGATCTCGTGGCTATCATGCACTGATCACGTGGCTATCATGCACTACTCACGTGGCTAATCATGCAATGATCATGGAGCTACCATGTACCGGTCACGTGACTGATCATACACCCATCAGGTGACTGATTATGCACTGATCACGTGGCTATCATGCACTGTTCACGTGGCTGGTCATACACTGATCACCTGCCTGGTCATGCACTGATCACGTGACTCATCATGAACTGATCAGCTTGCTGATCATGCACTGATCACATGGCTATCATGCAGTGATCACGTGGTTATCATGCACTGATCTCGTGGCTGTCAATGCACTGATACCGTGACTGAGCATGGACTGATCACATGACTATCTTGTAGTGATCACGTGACTTAATGGCGCTGATCATGTGACTGATCATTTGCTGATCATATTTGCTATCATACACTGATCATGTGCCTCTGGAGGCAATAAACAAAGAGCTGAGTAGGCACGAATCAAACAGTCAGCAGGCAATAATCATGGAACTCATCTGTGAGGAATCATGCTGCTCAGCTGGCAATAATCACGCAGCCGAGCAGGCAGGAATTACGCAGCACAGCTGGCAATTGTCAAGCAGATGACAGTCAGGAATCGTGCAGCTCAGCTGGCAATTGTCAAGCAGATGAGCAGACAGTAATCACGCAGCTCAGCAGGCCCTGATCACGTGACTGAGCATGCACTGTTCACGTGGCTGATCATACAATGATCACATGATTGATCATGCACTGATCACTCAGATATCATGCTCTAATCACGTGGCTGATCATACACTGTTCACGTATCTGACCATGCAATGATCACGTGGCTGATCATACACTGCTCACATAAATGATCATGCACTGATCACGTGACTGATCATGCACTGTTCACCTGACTGATCATGCACTGATCACGTGGCTATCATGCACTCATCACGTGGCTGATCATGCACTGATCTTGTGACTGATCATGCACTGGTCATGTAGCTTTATTGCACTGATCACTTGGCTGATCATACACTCATCACGGGACTGATCATGCACTGATCACGGCGCTATCATGCATTGATTACATGACTCCACATTCACTGATCACGTGGATGATCATGCACTGATCACGTGACTGATCATGCACTGATCACGTGATTGATCATGCACTGATCACGTGGCTATCATGCACTGCTCACGTGGCTGATCATGCAATGATCACGTAGCTACCATGTACTGGTCACGTGACTGATCATGCACTGATCACGTAATTGATCATGTACTGATCATGTGGCTGATCATGCACTGATCACGTGGCTGATCATACACTGATCACTTGACTGATAATGCACTGATCATCTGGCTATCATGCACTCATCACCTGGCTATCGTGTACTGATCACGTGGTTGATCATACACTGATCACGAGACTGATCATGCACTGATCACGTCTATATCATGCACTGATCACATGACTGCCCATGCACTGAACACGTGGATGATCATACACTGATCATGTGACAGATCATGCAGTGATCACGTGGCTATCATGCACTGATCAAGTGGCTGATCATACTCTTCTCCCGAAACTGATCATGCACTGAACACGTGGCTGAACATTCACTGTTCACGTGGCTGATCACACACATGTCACGTGACTGATCATGCAATGATCACGAGACTGATCATGCACTGATCACGTGACTGATCATGCACTGATCACGTGGCTGATCATGCACTGATCTCCTGGCTATCATGCACTGATCACGTGGCTATCATGCACTGCTCACGTGGCTGATCATGCAATGATCACGCAGCTACCATGTACTGGTCACATGACTGATCATGCACTGATCACATAATTGATCATGCACTGATCACCTGGCTTATCATGCATTGATTATGTGACTGATCATGTGCTGATCACGTAGCTTTCTTGCACTGATCACTTGGCTGATCATACACACATCACGGGACTGATCCTGCACTGATCACGGCGCTATCATGCATTGATTACATGACTCCACATGCACTGATCACTTGGATGATCATACACTGATCACGTGACTGATCATGCACTGATCGGTTGGCTATCATGCACTGATTACTTGGCTGATCATACACTGATCACGTGACTGATAATGCACAGATCATCTGGCAATCATGCACTCATTACCTGGCTATCATGCACTGATCACATGGTTGAACATACACTGATCACGAGACTGATCATGCACTGATCACGTCTATATCATGCACTGATCACATGACTCCCCATGCACTGAACACGTGGATGATCATACACTGATCATGTGACAGATCATGCAGTGATCACGTGGCTATCATGCACTGATCAAGTGGTTGATCATGCAATGATCACATAGATACCATGTACTGGTCACGTGAGTGATCATGCACTGATCACGTAATTGATCATGCACTGATCAGGTGACTTATCATGCACTGTTCACGTGACTCATCATGCACTGATCACGTGACTGATCATGCACTGATCTCATGGCTCCATGCAGGGATCATGTGGCTGATCATGCAATGATCACGTAGCTACCATGTACTGGTCACGTGACTGATCATGCACTGATCACTAGGATATCATGCACTGATCACGTGGCTGATCATACAGTGTTCACGTGTCTGACCATGCACTGATCACGTGGCTGATGATGCACTGATCATGTGGCTATCATGCAGTAGTCACGTGGCTGATCATGCACTGATCATGGAGCTACCATGTACCGGTCACATGACTGATCATACACCCATCAGGTGACGGATCATGCACCTATCATGTGGCTACCCTGCACTGATCACGTGGCTGATCATACACTGATCACGTGCCTGGTCATACACAGATCACGTGACTACTCATGAAGTGATCACGTGGCTATCATGCATTGATCACGTGGATATCATGCACTGATCACGTGGCTGATCACACACGTATCACGTGACTGATCATGCACTGGTCACGTGGCTGTCATGCACTGATCACGTGGCTCTCATGCACTGCTCACATGGCTGATCATGCAATCATCACGCAGCTATAATGAACTGGTCACATGACTGTTCATGCACTGATCACGTAATTTATGATGCACTGATCACCTGGCTTATCATGCATTGAATATGTGGACTGATCATGTGCTGATCATGTTTGGTGTCATACACTGATCATGTGCCTCTAGAGGCAATGAACAAAGAGCTGAGTAGGCAGGAATCAGTCAGCAGGCAATAATCATGGAATTCAGCTCTGAGAAATCATGCTGCTCAGCTGGCAATAATCAAGTAGATGAGCAGGCAGGAATTACGCAGCACAGGCAGCAATGTCAAGGAGATGACAGGTAGGAATCGTGCAGCTCAGCTGGCAATTGTCAAGCAGATGAGCAGACAGTAATCACGCAGCTCAGCAGGCCCAGATCACGTGACTGAGCATGCCCTGTTCACGTGGCTGATCACACACCTATCACGTGACTGATCATGCACTGATCACTTGGATGGTCATACACTGATCACGTGCCTGAAGATGCACTGATCATCTGGCTATCATGCTCTCATTACCTGCCTACCGTGCACTCATCACGTGGTTGATCATACACTGATCACGAGACTGATCATGCACTGATCACGTCTATATCATGCACTTATCACATGACTGCCCATGCACTGAACACGTGGATGATCATACACTGATCATGTGACAGATCATGCAGTGAACACGTGGCTATCATGCACTGATCACGTGACTGATCATGCACTGATCATCTGGCTATCATGCACAGCGCACGTGGCTGATCATGCAATGATCACATAGCTACCATGTACTGGTCACGTGAGTGATCATGCACTGATCATGTAATTGATCATGCACTGATCACGTGACTGATCATGCACTGATCTCGTGGCTATCATGCACTGATCACGTGGCTATCATGCACTACTCACGTGGCTAATCATGCAATGATCATGGAGCTACCATGTACCGGTCACGTGACTGATCATACACCCATCAGGTGACTGATTATGCACTGATCACGTGGCTATCATGCAATGTTCACGTGGCTGGTCATACACTGATCACCTGCCTGGTCATGCACTGATCACGTGACTCATCATGAACTGATCAGCTTGCTGATCATGCACTGATCACATGGCTATCATGCAGTGATCACGTGGCTATCATGCACTGATCTCGTGGCTGTCAATGCACTGATACCGTGACTGAGCATGGACTGATCACATGACTATCTTGTAGTGATCACGTGACTTAATGGCGCTGATCATGTGACTGATCATTTGCTGATCATATTTGCTATCATACACTGATCATGTGCCTCTGGAGGCAATAAACAAAGAGCTGAGTAGGCACGAATCAAACAGTCAGCAGGCAATAATCATGGAACTCATCTGTGAGGAATCATGCTGCTCAGCTGGCAATAATCACGCAGCCGAGCAGGCAGGAATTACGCAGCACAGCTGGCAATTGTCAAGCAGATGACAGTCAGGAATCGTGCAGCTCAGGTGGCAATTGTCAAGCAGATGAGCAGACAGTAATCACACAGCTCAGCAGGCCCTGATCACGTGACTGAGCATGCACTGTTCACGTGGCTGATCATACCAATGATCACATGATTGATCATGCACTGATCACGTCGGATATTCATGCCTCTAATCACGTGGCTGATCTATACACTGTTCAGTATCTGACCATGCAATGATCACGTGGTGATCATAACACTGCTCACATAAATGATCATGCACTGATCACGTGGCTATCATGCACTGATTCCCGTGACTGAAACATGGCACTCTTTACGTGGCTGATCACACATCTGTCACGTGACTGATCATGCCCTGATCACGTGGCACTCATGCACTGATCACGTGGCTGATCATACTCTGCTCACGTAACTGATCGTGCACACATCACGTGGCTATCATGCAATGCTCACGTCGCTGGTCATGCAATGATCACGTGGCTACAATAAACTGGTCACGTGACTCATCATGCACAGATCACGTAAATGATCATGCACTGTTCACGTGACTGATCATGTACTGATCACGTGACTGATCATGCACTGATCAGTGGCTATCATGCACTGCTCACGTGGCTGATCATGCAAGGCATGATCAGTTTACGTGAGCAAGTGGTATGATCAGCCACGTGATCAGTGCATGCCTCAATCACCGTGATCAGCTCAGAGGCCTACTGGAGACTGGTTGTGTATTCTGCTTCGTACGTTCTCATCTCGCTATGAAGATATTGGCCAGCTGAGCTGGCACTCATTTACCTTCATCTGCATATACATATTCAGCTGTGCTGCTATCTGCGCTCATCTCCTATGAATCTACTTCGATGCAGTAGCAGATTATTCACCTCACAGCCGTCGATTCCATGTATTGCTCTGCTGCTGTTTGTATATCCTGTGACCTACTCAGCCTCTTTGTTTATTGCCTCAGAGGCACATGATCAGTGTATGATAGCAAAATGATCGCGCGATGATCAGTCACATGATCAGCGCCATTAAGTCACTGATCACTACATATTTTCATGTGATTCAGTCCCATGCCCAGTCACGTATCATTGCATGATCAGCCCACTGTGATCAAGCTGCATGATAGCCCAGGCGTGATCATTGCATGATAGCCACGTGAAACAGTTAATGATCAGCCAGGTGATCAGTGCATGATAGCTACGTATCAGTTCCTGATTAGTCACCTTGATCTGTGCGAGACCAGGGCAGGTGAACAGGTTGACTCACCCACGTGAACATGCATGATAGCCACTGTGATCAGTGCATGATCAGTCACGACCAGTACAGGTAGCTAGGTGATCAATTACATGATCAGCCACGTGAACGTCCGTGCATGATAGCACGAGATTCAGTGCATGATCAGTCACATTGATCAGTGCATGATCAGTCCGTATTCAGTGCTATATCAGTCACGTGATCAGTGTATGATCATCCACGTGATCAGTGCATGTGGAGTATGTAATCTGCAATGATAGCGTTCGGATCAGTGCATGATCAGTCCCGTACTTGAGTGTATGATCAGCCAATTGGATCAGAGCAATATAGCTACTGATCAGTGCTATGCATCAGTCACATGATCCAGCGCATGATTAGCCTCAGTGCATATAGCCACGTAGTCAGTGAACATATATGATCATGTCTACGCAATCAGTGATCGTCTACACGTTGCATATATCGTCATGTTATTCAGCCGTGAAGTCCAGTCACGTGATCAGGCCTATGAGCTCGATTATGTCTTCATTGGAATGATCAGGCAGTTCTGCCTTATCACTTGTGCACTTGGATGGTTCTCCTGCACCTGTATATGCCTTACTGGCATGCATTGATTTCGAGTCAGTCAGTGATCATGTGCATGACTGATGTCTGCTAATCAGCTGATCATCACGTCATTGCCTAGGCACGACGCATCGTTGTATCACTACATGATAGCAATGATGATCACTGGCATGATACTCATGATAGCCAGGAGTACTGATGTCATCGTGCTCATCGTGATTCAGCCAGGCCTCTGTAGCTGCCGTGGATAATTCCATGATACCTGGCTCATAGCTGATCGTCTCGATATCCAGTGAGCTGCAGTTCGCTGTCATGATCAATTTACCGTGCCTGCGCAGAAGTCCCTGTATCAGTAACTTCGAGTCATGCCGTGGATGCAGCATGATTTCAGACGTGATGTCTGTCAGTCGATGTACAAGTCTGCATCTGTCAGGTGATCTGCCATTGATATCCATGCTGAGCCAGCATTGATAACTTGTCCAGAGTGCATGATCAGTCCGTAGATCCAGCACTTGAAGTCATGTGCACATATCATGGTAGCTGCATCATGATGCATATCAGCGGACAGGATAGCACGTTCAGCCATAATCGTCAGTGATCAGTCTGATCATGATGTGCATATCTCGTGATCAATTGCATGATCAGCACATGATCAGTGTATGATAGCCCACGTGCACAGTGCACTATAGCACGTGAATCAGTGCATGATCCTTCTCAGTGCATACCCGTGGTCGACCTCAGCCACAATATCGCTCGCATCGATATCCCTGTGATAGTGCATGATAGCCACGTGATCACTTCATTGATTAGTCACATGACTGTGATGACCAGGCAGTGACAGCTGTATGCATCAGCCACAGTGCAATTCCAGTGCATGATAGCCACGTAATCAGTCGCATGATAAGCCACGTGAATCAGTGCATGATCGAGTCACGTGTTCAGTGCATGACGTTCGGTGAATCAGTGCAATGATGCAATTAATGTTACCATCCTGATCAGCACCGTGACCAGTTCATTGTACTATCGTGACCATTATGATCAAGCCACGTGAAGGCACTGCATGAATAGCACGTGATCAGTGGCCATGATAGTCACCTGACAGTGCAAGATCACGCTACGTGACAGTGTATGAATCGCCACGTGATCAGTGATGATCAGACCAGTGAAGTGTATATCAGCCACGTTGATTTCAGTGCATGAACCACGTGATCAGTTCATGATTATCACGTGTCATCTGGTGCATGACAGGCATTGTAATCAGTGATTTGATATCCACGGTGATCCAGTGAATATAAGCCACGTTGATCTGTTCATGATTAGTCACGTGATCTGTGATGACGCAGGCACTGACAGTTGGTATGATCCGCCAACGTGATCTGTGCAATATATAGCCAACAGTGATCAGTGCATCAATCAGTCAAGGTTGATGTGGCGTGAACAGACACGTGATCAGTGCATGATGAGCCACGTGATCAGTGCATGATAGCCACGTGATCAGGCAATGATCAGTCAGTGATACGTGTGTGACAGCGCCACGGGATCAGGCATGATAATCCACGTGATCAGTCAGGATAGCCACGTGATCTCTTCATGATTGTCACGTGATCTGTGCCTGACCAGGCAACGTGAATCAGGGTATGATCAGCCACGTGATCAGTGCTGATAGCCCGTGAATCAGTGCAATGACCAGTCTGTGAACAGTGCATGATCAGTCACGTGATCAGTGTATGATCAGCACTGATCATGCATGATCAATTAGTTGATCAGTGCATGACAGTCAAGTGACAGACATGGTAGCTATGTGAATGAATGATCAGCCACGTAGCAGTGCATGATAGCCACGTGATCAGTACATGATCAGCCACGTGATCAAGTGGCATGTTCAGTGACGTGATCAAGTGCATGATCAATTATGTTCATTGCATGATTAATCACGTGACCAATACATGTTAAGCCTACGTGATAATTGGCAGGATCAGCCACGTGAGCACTGCACGATAGACACGTGATCAGGCATGATCAAGCTACATGAGCGTGTAATGAATCAGCCACGTGACAGTGCATGATCAGACACCTGAACGTGTAGATCAGCACGTGATCAGTGCATGATCAGAACACCTGAACAGTGTATGATCAGCCAGTGATCAGTGCATGATGCTACGTGATCAGTTCATGATTAGTCCACGTGATCTGTGCATGAGAGGCACGTAATGCAGTGCATGATATCCAAGTGTAGTGAATTTATAGCCACGTGATCAGTTCATGATTAGTTCACGTGATCTGTGCAAGACCAAGCACGTGAACAGTTTATGATCAGCCACGTGGATCAGTGATTAGCACGTGATCATTGCATGATCAGTCAAGTGATCATGCGTGAAACATCACGTGATCAGTGCATTATCAAGTCCACGTGCGAAGTAACTTGTGCTACGTGATCATTGCATGAATCACGGCAACATGAGAAGAGCATGATAGCACGTGATCAGTGCAATGATCAGATACGTGAGCAGTGTATTGATCAGACACGTGATCAGTGCATGATAGACACGTGAAAGTGTATGATCAGCGACGTGATCAGTGATGAACCTACGTGATCACTTCATGATTAGTCACGTGATCTGTGCATACAGGCACGTAATTCAGTGCATGATATCCACGTGATCAGTGAATTATAGCCCGTGATACTTCAGATTAGTCACGTGAAAATCTGTGCAATGACCAGGCACGTGAACAGTGTAATGATCCACAGGTGATCAGTGCATTATAGCCACGTGAATCAGTGCATGATC
The DNA here is from genome assembly GCF_002263795.3 of Bos taurus. Classification (NCBI taxonomy): domain Eukaryota; kingdom Metazoa; phylum Chordata; class Mammalia; order Artiodactyla; family Bovidae; genus Bos; species Bos taurus. The sequence goes on along the minus strand of NW_020191671.1, from coordinate 132 downwards.
AGTGAAGTGTCGGTTGGGCGTGAAGAGTCACGTGATAGTGCATGATGAGCACGTGACCAAGTGCAGGATCAATTACGGGATCAGTGCATGATCAGTCAAGCGTGAACAGTATAGTGGTTGCCTACGTGAACA
>NW_020191670.1:0-3719 GCF_002263795.3 Bos taurus | reverse complement strand
GAATCCTGCGGGGATTTACTCACCAGCTTTTCCCTTCCTTCCCAGGATTCTATATGGAAGAAGCCATTAGAGGTTGTGCCCCATGCACCGATGGATAGACTACACCAGTCATTCAAACACCCTCCTTCTTGCTTACTTTGTACGACTTGCAAATCAGGTACAGAACCTGTGGTCCCCATGCCTGCAGTTAGGGTGCTGGGTGATGAGATGGGATTAAATGGGACGAGGAGTCAGAGATTGATTTCCAGCCCAGCTAGGTTTCATCTTGTCTTAGGTCAGTAAAATAATGAAAACAGAAGTTATTTGCATAACGCATGCCAACTGGTAAGGAAGTCTTTCAGAACACAGCTGGAAAGAGGGAATAACCTGTCCCTTGATGGAGGGAGCTGGATGGTAACAGTGCAGAAGGCCTGGGGGAGTGGGGCAGGGCTGGGTTTGAGCTGTGTCATGTGTCTGATCCTGGCCAGGCTCCTGTGGGCGCCATGCCCTCTGCTCTGGGGTCTCAGCTCTCTCAGCCTTCATGACCTGAGGTCCCTCTGCCTCTGAGGCAGGGCATCACCCATTGAGACATCATCCAAGGGTTCCTCTCCATCCACAGTGTCTCAGATTACACCTCACCCCAGCCCACTTCTTTCTGGGCTCTCTCATTTCTCTTCCCAACCCTGATGCAATCCGTAATGATGCACAGTCCCTTTTATGCCTCTATTGATGACGCCTGAACAGTGGCTGTTCTATGGATGGTCTATGTGTGTTGCCACAGAAAATGACCACAAAATTACTTAAAAAAAGATTAATTCATTTATTTTTGGCTGTTCTGTGTCTTTGTTGCGGAACAAGGGCTTTCTCTAGTTGTGGTGAGGGGGCTACTCCTTGTTGCTTTTCATCGTGGTGCACAGGCCCTAGAGCACAGGATCAGTAGTTGTGGCACACGGGCTTAGCTGCCCCGCAACATGTGGGATCTTCCCAGACCAGGGATGGAACCTGCGTCCCCTGCTTTGACAGGCGGATTCTTAACCACTGGACCACCCAGCAAGCCTCCGAATTACTTCTTGAACTGAGTGGATGGAGATCTGGGTTGTGAAGAAGGGTTGAGAGACATGAGGGAAACACACCCTCAAAACCTTATCTTTGGTCTCTAGGAGAAGAAGAAAAAAGTCGCTGCACCCCGACCAAGGACACTGAGTGTCAGTGCAAACCTGGCACTTTCCGTGGAGAAGATGCACCTGAATTCTGTCAAAAATGCAGCACCGGGGTGAGACACAGGAGCCTAGGGGGCTTCCAACCCACAGGAGACCCCAGTTTCCTTGTACCCACTTCTGTCTCCTGCTTCCGTGAAGCCCCTCCCACCTCCCAGAGCTCGTTGTGCCTGTGGGGTCTCCTGAGCCTGCAGCAGTGCTCCCTACCACCACTGTTTGTCCTGCACGGCTTTCCCAGTGGCCCCTTCCCACGTCTCCTCGGGAGGGGCCTAGAAAGACCGAAGTGCTGACAGCAGACAGAAGTCATGAGGAGGCCACGTGTGTGCTCCTTCAAGGTTCCTATAAAACCAGAGCCAACTCGACAGGACTCACACCCAGCCCCTTGTTCCCCAGTAGCACCTGAATCTTTCCTATTCGGGACTTGGGGGCCAATAGTAATTCACTGTCCTCTGATGCTCCAGTGTTGGCTGAGATTGGTAGGAAGAGTCAACAGGTGGATGAGAGGGCCTCGTGTTCAACTTTGACTGGAGGATGAGTCAAACTTGTACCCACACCCTTCTGACCCTTGACCTGGACGAGGCCCCCCCTTGCCCTCACAGAGCTTCCCTGCAGCCCAGGGAGGCCAGGAGGGCCTTTCAGAGGAAGCCCAGCTCCTGAAGGACAGCTCTGAACACTCAGTAGGAGCCTGGGGGCCGCAGTACACAATCCTGGATCCTTCTCCGCCCAGGGAGGGGGTAAGGGGACCCTCCCCTGCAGACAGCAAGAGCCTGTCTCCCTCCACTGTCTTGTCAGGGGACCCAGGACGGGAGGCTGCCCCCTCTTTCTCCTCATCCAGCCAGCTGTCCCTGATGGGTCCTCCTGTGTCTGTACCCAGGTGCCCTGATGGGAAGATCATGGTTATAGACTGTACCCCCTGGCAACATCAATTGTGTGGACCAAGAATCAGGTACCCCGGCCCATGGGAGGCTCCAGTTCCTGGAGACCAACCATGAGCCAGAGACTACCCATTACTCCCTGTCCCTCCTCAGGCCCTCCTTCAAGGCTGATGATTGCAATAATTGTAATTGGACTTGTAATCACCGCTGTCCTAATCGGATGTATGGTATGGTGCTGCTTGAAAGGTGAGGTTCTAGAAGAGAAGGAGGAGGTGCTGGCTCCCTCCTCCATCTCCCCAATCCTCCTATTCCTCCTGGCTTGTCTCTGATCTTGTTCCCCAGGAAACCCCTCCTCTCCCACCTCACCTGGTCCTATAAAACTGATCACATCGGGCCCCAACTCAGCTGACGGTCCCCTCTTCCCCTGGCCGAGTCTGGTGGGAGGAGGCAGAAGAGGGTGGTTCAGTAGCACTGCACAGAAATTTTACATGGGTTTCATTTTACTTCATTTTCTTCCTCTCTTCTCCCTGAGGGTTCTCCAGATTCAGAATGTCCCGCTTGCAGTCACAGGCCCAGGGCTCTTTGTTCAGTGTCTGAGCCCCCAACCTGCACCCTGTCCCTAGGAAGGGAGGTGCAGCAAGAGTGCCCTCGCCACCACTCAGTGGATTTCTCTTCTCTCCTAGGTCCCTTTAATGAGTGCTGGCACAAGGTGATCGGTTTCTCCAGCATCTGGCGGCCTCAGACCCTCAGTAACTGCATCACAACAAAGCCCAGGGTGGACATGGTCTCTGGTTTGTCCTATGCTGTTGTCCCTGACCTCTGAACTGGCCAGGGGGCTCTAGGCTGAATGTAGGAGGGAGACTGGCCTGCTGAGAGCTGTCCTAAGGCTGGTTGGCAGCGCTGGCCCTGTCCTTACTGTTTGAAACACCCTCACTCTGTAGCCCTGGGGCGTGGGGGGTGTCAGGCAGGGGTGCTCAGTTCCCCTTAGCATCACACCAGAGTCTGGGTGCCATCATCAGAGCCTAGATGTGCTGAGTCTATGCCCACTTGGGGGGCACAGCACAGGTGTAGGTGGGAAGGGAGAACCCACTGTCTCCCGCTAGAAGCTTAGGGGTTTGTGGGTTTGTGATTCCTGGGTCAGTGCCTGCTTTTTCGAGGCCCTTTTCTGGCGCTTATGTCCCCAGGAAGGTCTGGGGCTCTGGACCATGCACACAACAACAGGCTGACCAATGGAGATTGACTTTCCATTCTGGTCCCTTGGCAGGAAAAGAAGCTGACAGAAGACAACGCCCAGTCCGAGATGCAGCAAGCAGACTGCCTGTTGGTGAGTGTGGGGCTCTGGCCCTTCTGCTTGCTTGGGACTGTGGTAGAGACAGGGAGAGGCAATGGGTCAGGTCTCCTCTTCTCTGGGGAGGTGGTGATGGAGGGAGACCGGGGCATGGAGGGGAAGGGAGCCCACCCCATGCTCTGGAGAGAGACCAGGGCATGGAGGGGAAGGGAGCCCACCCCCTGTTCTGTTCCACTGGCAGCTCTGATGCTACTTCTCATCTGTCTTGTCACCACATCCCTGTCTAGAACAGGGCAGGCGAAGGTAATCACTCCTCCCATGACTGACCGAGTGATGGAGTCAGAGCTACATAATATTTTT
>NW_020191669.1:0-21255 GCF_002263795.3 Bos taurus | reverse complement strand
ATCATACACTGATCACGTGACTGATCATGCACTGGTCACGTGACTGATCATGCACTGATCACGTGGCTATCATGCACTGATCACTTGGCTGGTCATACACTGATCACATGACTGATCATGCACTGTTCACGTGACTGATCATGTACTGATCACGTGACTGATCATGCACTGATCACATAATTGATCATGCACTATCACGTGGCTGACATGCAATGATCACGTGACTGACCATAGCACTGATCACGTGACTGATCATCTACTGATCAGTTGGCTATCATGCACTGATACTTGGCTGATCATACACTGATCACTGACTGATAATGCACTGATCATCTGGCTATCATGCACTCATTACCTGGCTATCGTGCACTGATCACGTGGTTGATCATGCACTGATACCGTGACTGAGCATGGACTGATCACATGACTATCATGTAGTGATCACGTGACTTAATGGCTCTGATCATGTGACTGATCATGCGCTGATCATGTTTGTTATCATACACTGATCATGTGCCTCTGGAGGCAATAAACAAAGAGATGAGTAGGCACGAATCAAACAGTCAGCAGGCAATAATCATGGAACTCAGGTGTGAGGAATCATGCTGCTCAGCTGGCAATAATCAAGCAGCTGAGCAGGCAGGAATTACGCAGCACAGCTGGCAATTGTCAAGCAGATGACAGGCAGGGAATCGTGCAGCTCAAATGGCAATTGTCAAGCAGATGAGCAGACAGTAATCACGCAGCTCAGCAGGCCCTGATCACGTGACTGAGCATGCACTGTTCACGTGGCTGATCGCATACACAGATCACGTGATTGATCATGCACTGATCACGTGGCTATCATGCACTGATCACGTGCTGATCATGCAATGATCACGTAGCTACATGTACTGGTCACGTGACTGATCATGCACTGATCACGTAATTAATCATGCACTGAATCACGTGACTGATCATGCACTGATCATGTGAATATCATGCACTGCTACTTGGCTGATCATGCAATGATCACGCAGCTACCATGTACTGGTCACGTGACTGATCATGCACTGTACGTAATTGATCATGCACTGATCATGTGGCTATCATGCACTGATCACGTGACTGATCATGCACTGATCACGTGACTGATCATGCACTGATCACGTGGCTATCATGCACTGATCACTTGCTGGTCATACACTGATTCACGCAGCTACCATGTACTGGTCACGTGATGGATCATGCACTGATGACGTAATTTATCATTGCACTGATCATGTGGCTGATATGCACTGATCACTTGACTGATCATGCACTGATCACTTGGCTGATCATGCACTGATCACGTGGCTATCATGCACTTATCACATGGCTGGTCATACACTGATCTTATAGCTACCATATACCGGTCATGTGAATGATCATACACCATCAGGTTTACTGATCATGCATGATCACGTGACTGATCATGCAGTGATCACGTGGCTATCGTGCACTACTCACGTGGCTGATCATGCAATGATCATGTAGCTACCATGTACAGGTCACGTGAATGATCATACACCCATCAGGTGACTGATCATGCACTGATCACGTAATTGATCATTCACTGATCAGGTGACTTATCATGCACTGTTCACGTGACTGATCATGCACTGATCACGTGACTGATCATGCACTGATCTCGTTGCTATCATGCACGGTTCACATGGCTGATCATTCAATGATCACGTAGCTACCATGTACTGGTCACGTGACTATCATGCACTGATCACGTAATTGATCATGCACTGATCAGTGGCTGATCATACACTGATCACGTGACTGATCATGCACTGATCACGTGCTGATCATGCAATGATCACGTAGCTACCATGCACTGGTCACGTGACTGATCAGGCACTGATCACGTAATTGATCATGCACTGATCACGTGGCTGATCATGCACTAATCACGTGACTGGTCATGCACTGATCACGTGGCTGATCATGCACTGATCACGTGACTGATCATGGACACATCACGTGGCTATCATGCACTGCTCACGTGGCTGGTCATGCAATGATCACGTAGCTACCATATACTGGTCACGCGACTGGTCATGCACAGATCACGTAAATGATCATGCACTCTTCCCGTGACTGATCATGTACTGATCACGCACTGATCACGTGGCTATCATGCTCTCCTCACGTGGGTGATCATGCACTGATCATGTGACTGATCATGCACTGATCACGTCTATATCATGCACTGATCACATGACTGCCCATGCATTGATCACGTGGATGAACATACACTGATCATGTGACAGATCATGCAGTGATCACGTGGCTATCATGCACTGATCAAGTGGCTGATCATTCTCTGCTCCTGAAACTGATCATGCACTGATCACTTGACTGATCATGAACTGATCACGTGGCTGATCATGCACTGATCTCGGGACTATCATGCACTGATCACTTGGCTGGTCTACACTGGTCACATGCCGGGTCATGCACAGATTACGAACTGATCATGAACTGATCAGTGACTGATCATGCACTGATCATGTGGGTTTATCATGCAGTACTCACGTGGCTGATCATGCAATGGATCATGTAGCTACCATGTACCTGTCACGTGACTGATCATACACCCATCAGGTGAATGATCATGCACTGATCACGTGGCTATCATGCACTGTTTCACGTGGCTGATCATACATGATCACCTGCTCGTCATTAACATCACGTGATTAATATGAACTGATCACGTAGCTATCATGCACTGATCACCTGGGCTGATCATGCACTGATCACGTGGCTATCATGCAATGATCAACGTGGCTATCATGCACTACTCACGTGGCTGATCATGCAATGATCATGTAGCTACCATGTACCGGTCACGTGACTGATCATACATTTATCAGGTGACTATCATGCACTGATCACTGACTATCATGCTCTGTTCACGTGGCTGATTATGCACTGATCACCTGTGTGGTCATGCAGATCACGTGACTAATTCATGAACTGATCACGTAACTATCATGCACTGATCACCTGGCTGATCATGCACTAATCACGTGTCTATCATGCAATGATCACGTAGCTATCATGCACTGATAACGTGGCTGATCAAGCACTGATACCGTGACTGAGCATGGACTGATCACATGACTATCATGTAGTGATCACGTGACTTAATGGCGCTGATCATGTGACTGATCATGCGCTGATCATGTTTGCTATCATACACTGATCTTGTGCCTCTGGAGGCAATAAACAAAGAGCTGAGTAGGCACGAATCAAACAGTCAGCAGGCAATAATCATGGAACTCAGCTGTGAGGAATCTTGCTGCTCAGCTGGCAGTAATCAAGCAGCTGAGCAGGCAGGAATCTCACGGTCAGCTGACAATTGTCAAGCAGATGACAGGCAGGAATCGTGCAGCTCAGCTGGCAATTGTCAAGCAGATGAGCAGACAGTAATCACGCAGCTCAGCAGGCCCTGATCACGTGACTGAGCATGCCCTGTTCACGTGGCTGATCATACACTGATCACGAGTTTGATCATGCACTGATCACTTGGATATCATGCACTGATCACGTGGCTGATCATACACTGTTCATGTGTCTGACCATGCACTGCTCACGTGGCTGATCATACACTGCTCACGTAAGTGACCATGCACTGATCACGTGGCTATCATGCACTGATCACGTGGCTGAACATGCACTGATCACGTGGCTGATCACACACGTATCAAGTGACTGATCATGCACTGATCAAGTGGCTATCATGCACTGATCACGTGGCTATCATGCACTGATCACATGGCTGATCATGCAATGATCACGTAGCTACCATGTACTGACAACGTGACTGATCATGCACTGTTCAGTTGGCTATCATGCACTGATTACTTGGCTGATCATACACTGATCATGTGACTGATAATGCACTGATCATCTGGCTATCGTGCACTCATTACCTGGCTATCGTGCACTGATCACATGGTTGACCAAACACTGATCACGTGACTGATCATGCACTGATCACGTCTATATCATGCACTGATCACATGACTGCCCATACACTGAACACGTGGATGATCATACACTGATCATGTGACAGATCATGCAGTGATCACGTGGCTATCATGCACTGATCAAGTGGCTGATCATACTCTGCTCCCGAAACTGATCATGCACTGATCACGTGGCTGAACATGCACTGTTCAGGTGGCTGATCACACACCTTTCACGTGTCTGATCATGCACTGATCACGTGGCACTGATGCAATGATCACGTGGCTGATCATACTCTGCTCATGTCACTGATCATGCACACATCACGTGGCTATCATGCACTGCTCACGTGGCTGGTCATGCAATGCTCACGTAGCTACCATGTACTGTTCACGTGACTGATCATGCACAGACCACGTAAATGATCATGCAATGTTCACGTGACTGATCATGTACTGAAACGTGACTGATCATGCACTGATCACGTGGCTCATCATGCACTCATCACGTGGCTGATCACACACGTAAGACGTGAGTGATCATGCACTGATCACGTGGCTATCATGCACTGATCACGTGGTTATCGTGCACTAATCGCGTGGATATCATGCACTGATCACGTCGCTGATCACACACGTATCACGTGACTAATCATGCACTGATCACGTGTATATCATGCACTGATCACATGACTGCCCATGAATTGAACACGTGGATGATCATACACTGATAATGTGACAGATCAGGCAGTGATCACGTGGCTGATCATGCAATGATCACGTAGCTCCCATGTACTGGTCACGTGAGTGATCATGCTCTGATCACGTAATTGATCATGCACTGATCAGGTGACTTATCATGCACTGTTCACGTGACTGATCATGCACTGATCACGTGACTGATCATGCACTGATCTCGTGGCTATCATGCACGGCTCACGTGGCTGATCATGCAATGATCACGTAGCTCCCATGTACTGGTCACGTGACTGATCATGCATGCACTGATAATGTGGCTAATATTGCACTGATCACGTGGCTGATCATACACTGATCACGTGATTGATCATGCACTGATCACGTGACTATCATGCACTGATCACGTGGCTGGTCATACACTCATCACCTGCCTGGTCATGCACAGATTACATGACTGATCATGAAGTGATCACATGGCTATAATGCACTGATCACCTGGCTATCATGCACTGATCACGTAGCTGATCACACACGTATCACGTGACTGATCATGCACTGATCACGTGTCTATCATGCACTGATCACGTGGCTGATCATGCAATGATCACGTAGCTACCATGTACTGGTCACGTGACTGATCATGCACTGATCACGTAACTGATCATGCACTGATCACGTGACTGATCATACACTGATCACGTGGCTGATCATGCACTGATCACTTGGCTATCATACATTGCTCACGTGGCTGATCATGCAGTGATCACGCAGCTACGATGTACTAGTCACATGACTGATCATGCACTGATCACGTAATTGATCATGCACTGATCACCTGGCTTTTCATGCATTGATCATGTGACTGATCATGTGCTGATCATGTTTGGTGTCATACACTGATCATGTGCCTCTGGAGGCAATGAACAAAGAGCTGAATAGGCAGGAATCAGTGAGCAGGCAATAATCATGGAACTCAGCTCTGAGAAATCATGCTGCTCAGCTGGCAATAATCACGTAGATGAGCAGGCAGGAATTACGCAGCACAGGTGGGAATTGTCAAGGAGATGACAGGCAGGAATCGTGCAGTTCAGCTGGCAATTGTCAAGCAGGTGAGCAGACAGTAATCACGCAGCTCAGCAGGCCCTGATCACGTGACTGAGCATGCACTGTTCACGTGGCTGATCACTCACCTATCACGTGAATGATCATGCACTGATCACGTGGCTCTCATGCACTGATCACGTGATTGCGCATGCACTGATCACGTAATTGTATGCACTGATCACGTGGCTATCATGCACTGATGACGTGGCTGATCATGCACTGATCATGTGACTGATAATGCACTGATCACGTAGGTATCTTGCACTGATCACTTGGCTGATCATACACGCATCACAGGAATGATCGTGCACTGATCACGGCGCTATCATGCATTGATTACATGACTCCACATGCACTGATCACGTGACTGACCATGCACTGATCACGTGACTGATCATGCACTGATCAGTTGGCTATCATGCACTGATTACTTGGATGATCATACAATGATCAAGTGACTGCTAATGCACTGATCATCTGGCTATCAAGCACTCATTACCTGGTTATCGTGCACTGATCACATGGTTGATCATACACTGATCACCAGACTGATCATGCACTGATCACGTCTATATCATGCACTGATCACATGACTGCCCATGCATTGATCACGTGGATGAACATACACTGATCATGTGACAGATCATGCAGTGATCACGTGGCTATCATGCACTGATCAAGTGGCTGATCATACTCTGCTCCTGAAACTGATCATGCACTGATCACGTGACTGATCATGCACTGATCACGTGGCTGATCATGCACTGATCTCGAGACTATCATGCACTGATCACTTGGCTGGTCATACACTGGTCACATGCCGGGTCATGCACAGATTACATGACTGATCATGTACTGATCACGTGACTGATCATGCACTGATCATGTGGTTATCATGCAGTACTCACGTGGCTGATCATGCAATGATCATGTAGCTACCATGTACCTGTCACGTGACTGATCATACACCCATCAGGTGAATGATCATGCACTGATCACGTGGCTATCATGCACTGTTCACGTGGCTGATCATACACTGATCACCTGCCTCGTCTTTAACACATCACGTGACTAATCATGAACTGATCACGTAGCTATCATGCACTGTTTACGTGGCTGATCACACATGTCACGTTTCTGATCATGCCCTGATCACGTGGCACTCATACACTTATCACGTGGCTGATCATACTCCTCTCACGTCACTGATCATGCAAATATCACGTGGCTATCATGCACTGCTCACGTGGCTGGTCATGCAATACTCACATAGCTACCATATACTGGTCACGTGACTGATCATGCAGAGACCACGTAAATGATCATGCACTGTTCACGTGACTGATCATGTACTGATCACGTGACTGATCATGCACTGATCACACGGCTATCATTCACTGCTCACGTAGCTGATCATGCAATGATCACGTAGCAACCATGTACTGGTCACGTGACTGATCATGAACTGATCACGTAAATTGATCCTGCACTGATCACGTGGTTCATCATGCACTCAACACGAGGCTAATCACACACGTAACACGTGACTGATCATGCACTGATCAAGTGGCTATCATGCACTGATCAGGTTGCTATCATGCACTAATCACGTGGATATCATGCACTGATCACGTGGCTGATCACACACGTATCACGTGACTGATCATGCACTGATCAAGTGGCTATCATGCACTGATCACGTGGCTATCATGCACTGATCACATGGCTGATCATGCAATGATCACGTAGCTACCATGTACTGACAACGTGACTGATCATGCACTGTTCAGTTGGCTATCATGCACTGATTACTTGGCTGATCATACACTGATCATGTTACTGATAATGCACTGATCATCTGGCTATCATGCACTCATTACCTGGCTATCGTGCACTGATCACATGGTTGACCAAACACTGATCACGTGACTGATCATGCACTGATCACATCTATATCATGCACTGATCACATGACTGCCCATACACTGAACACGTGGAAGATCATACACTGATCATGTGACAGATCATGCAGTGATCACGTGGCTATCATGCACTGATCAAGTGGCTGATCATACTCTGCTCCCGAAACTGATCATGCACTGATCACGTGGCTGAACATGCACTGTTCACGTGGCTGATCACACACCTTTCACGTGTCTGATCATGCACTGATCACGTGGCACTGATGCAATGATCACGTGGCTGATCATACTCTGCTCACGTCACTGATCATGCACACATCACGTGGCTATCATGCACTGCTCACGTGGCTGGTCATGCAATGCTCACGTAGCTACCATGTACTGTTCACGTGACTGATCATGCACAGACCACGTAAATGATCATGCAATGTTCACGTGACTGATCATGTACTGAACACGTGACTGATCATGCACTGATCACGTGGCTCATCATGCACTCATCACGTGGCTGATCACACACGTAAGACGTGACTGATCATGCACTGATCACGTGACTGATCATGCACTGATCACGTCTATATCATGCACTGATCACATGACTGCCCATGAACTGAACACATGGATGATCATACACTGATAATGTGACAGATCAGGCAGTGATCACGTGGCTGATCATGCAATGATCACGTAGCTCCCATGTACTGGTCACGTGAGTGATCATGCTCTGATCACGTAATTGATCATGCACTGATCAGGTGACTTATCATGCACTGTTCACGTGACTGATCATGCACTGTTCACGTGACTGATCATGCACTGATCTCGTGGCTATCATGCACGGCTCACGTGGCTGATCATGCAATGATCACGTAGCTCCCATGTACTGTTCACGTGACTGATCATGCACTGATCACGTAATTGATCATGCACTGATCGTGTGGCTGATAATGCAGTGATCACTTGGCTGATCATACACTTATCACATGACTGATCATGCACTGATCACGTGACTGATCATGCACTGATCTCGTGGCTATAATGCACTGATCACTTGGCTGGTCATACACTGATCACGTGCCTGGTCATGCACAGATTACGTGACTGATCATGTACTGATCACGTGACTGATCATGCACTGATCACGTGGCTATCATGCACTACTCACGTGGCTGATCATGCAATGATCATGTAGGTATCATTCACTGTTCACATGGCTGATCATACACTGATCACCTGCCTGGTCATGCCCAGATCACGTGACTAATCATGAACTGATCACGTAGCTATCATGCACTGATCACCTGGCTGATCATGCACTGATCACGTGGCTATCCTGCAATGATCACGTGGCTATCATGCACTGATCACCTGGCTTATCATGCACTGCTCACGTGGCTCGTCATGCAATGATCACATAGCTACCATATACTGGTCACGTGACTGATCATGCACAGATCACCTAAATTATCATGCACTGTTCACATGACTGATCATGTACAGATCACGTGACTGATCATGCACTGATCACGTGGCTGTCACGCACTGCTCACGTGGCTGATCATGCAATGATCACGTAGCAGCCATATACTGGTCACGTGACTGATCATGCACAGATCACGTAACTGATCCTGCACTGATCACGTGGCTGTCACGCACTGCTCACGTGGCTGATCATGCAATGATCACGTAGCAGCCATATACTGGTCACGTGACTGATCATGCACAGATTACGTGACTGTTCACGCACGGATCACTTGACTGATCATGCACTGATCACTTGGCTATAATGCAATGATCACATGGCTGATCATACACTGTTCACGTGTATGGCCATGCACAGAACACGTGAATAATCATGAACTGATCACGTGGCTATAATTCACTGATCATGTGGATATCATGCACTGATTACGTGCCTGTCATGCACAGATCACTGACTAATCATGAACTGATTACGTAGGTATCATGCACTGATCACGTGGCTGATCATGCAATGATCACGTAGCTACCATGTACTGGTCACGTGAGTGATCATGCACTGATCACGTGGCTATCATGCACTGATAACTTGGCTATCATGCACTGATCACGTGTCTGATCATGCACTCATCACGTGGCTGATAATACACTGCTCATGTAGTTGATCATGCACTGGTCACGTGTCTATCATGCAGTGCTCCCGTGGCTGATCCTGCAATGATCACGTAGCTAACATGTACTGGTCACGGGACTGACCATGCAATGGTAACGTAATTGATCATGCACTGATCACGTGACTGATCATGCACTGATCATGTGACTGATCATGCACTGATCACGTGGTTATCATTCACTGCTAACGTGGCTGATCATACAATGATCACATAGCTACCATGTACTGGTCACGTGACTGATCATGCACTGATCACGTAATTGATCATGCACTGACCACGTGGTTGATCATACACTGATCACGTGACTGATCATGCACTGTTCACGTGACTGATCATGCACTGATCACGTGGCTATCATGCACTGACCACGTGGCTGATCATACACTGTTCACGTGCCTTGTCATGCACAGATCACGTGATTACTCATGAAGTGATCACGTGGCTATCATGCACTGATCACGTGGCTTATCATACACTGATCACGTGCCTGGTCATGAACAGATCACGTGACTACTCATGAAGTGATCACGTGACTATCATGCACTGATCACGTGGCTATCATGCACAGATCACGTGGCTGATCATGCAATGATCAGGAGGCTACCATGTACTAGAACGTGACTGATAATGCACTGACCACGTAATTGATCATGCACTGATAACGTGGCTGATCATGCACTGATCACGTGGCTATCATGCACTGCTCACGGGGCTGATCATGCAATGATCACGCAGCTACCATGTACTGGTCACATGACTGATCATGGACTGATCACGTAGTTGATCATGCCACTGATCACTTGGCTTATTATGCATTGATCATGTGACTCATCATGTGCTGATCATATTTGTTGTCATACACTGATCATGTGCCTCTGGAAGCAATGAACAAAGAGCTGAGTAGGCAGGAATCAGTCCGCAGGCAATAATCACGGAACTCAGCTCTGAGAAATCATGTTGCTCAGCTGGCAATAATCAAGTAGATGAGCAGGCAGGAATAACGCAGCACAGGTGGCAATTGTCAAGGAGATGACAGGCAGGAATCGTGCAGCTCAGCTGGCAATTGTCAAGCAGATGAGCAGGCAGTAATCACGCAGCTCAGCAGGCCCTGATCACGTGACTGAGCACGCACTGTTCACGTGGCTGATCACACACCTATCACGTGAATGATCATGAACTGATCACGTGATTGTGCATGCACTGATCATGTAATTTTATGCACTGATCTCGTGGCTATCATGTACGGCTCACGTGGCTGATCATGGTATGATCACGTAGCTACCATGTACTGGTCACGTGACTGATCATGCACTGATAATGTGGCTAATATTGCACTGATCACGTGGCTGATATACACTGATCACGTGATTGATCATGCACTGATCACATGACTATCATGGCACTGATCACGTTGCTGGTCATACACTGAATCACGTGCCTGGTCATGCACAGATTACATGACTGATCATGAAGTGATCATGTGGCTATCATGCACTGATCACGTGGCTATCATGCACTGATCACGTGGCTGATCACACACGTATCACGTGACTCATCATGCACTGATCATGTGTCTATCATGCACTGATCACGTGGCTGATCATGCAATGATCCCGTAGCTACCATGTAACTGGTCCTCGTGACTGATCATGCACTGATCACGTAACTGATCATGGCACGTGATCACGTGACTGATCATACACTGATCACGTGGCTGATCATGCACTGATCACTTGGCTATCATACATTGCTCACGTGGCTGATCATGCAATGATCACGCAGCTACGATATACTAGTCACATGACTGTTCATGCACTGATCACGTAATTGATCATGCACTGATCACCTGGCTTTTCATGCATTGATCATGTGACTGATCATGTGCTGATCATGTTTGGTGTCATACACTGATCATGTGCCTCTGGGAGGCAATGAACAAAGAGCTGAAAAAGCAGGAATCAGTGAGCAGGCAATATCATGGAACTCAGCTCTGAGAAATCATGCTGCTCAGCTGGAAATAATCACGTAGATGAGCAGGCAGGAATTAAGCAGCACAGGTGGGAATTGTCAAGGAGATGACAGGCAGGAATCGTGCAGTTCAGCTGGCAATTGTCAAGCAGATGAGCAGACAGTAATCACGCAGCTCAGCAGGCCCTGATCACGTGACTGAGCATGCACTGTTCACGTGGCTGATCACTCACCTATTCACTTGAATGATCATGCACTGATCACGTGGCTCTCATGCCACTGATCACGTGATTGCGCATGCACTGATCACGTAATTGTTATGCACTGATCACGTGGCTATCATGCACTGATGACGTGGCTGATCATGCACTGATCATGGTGACTGATAATGCACTGATCACGTAGGTATCTTGCACTGATCACTTGGCTGATCATTACAGCGCATCACAGGAATGATCGTGCACTGATCACGGCGCTATCATGCATTGATTACATGACTCCACATGCACTGATCACGTGACTGACCATGGCACTGAATCACGTGACTGATCATGCACTGATCAGTTGTGCTATCATGCACTGATTACTTGGATGATCATACAATGATCAAGTGACTGCTAATGCACTGATCATCTGGCTATCTAATAGCACTCATTACCTGGTTATCGTGCACTGATCACAGTGGTTGATCATACAACTGATCACAAGACTTCATTAGCACTGATCACGTCTATATCATGCACTGATCACATGACTGCCCATGCATTGATCTCGTTGATGAACATACACTGATCATGTGACAGATCATGCAGTGATCACGTGGCTATCATGCACTGATCAAGTGGCTAATCATGACTCTGCTCCTGAAACTGATCATGCACTGATCACGTGACTGATCATGCACTGATCACGTGGCTGATCATGTACTGATCTCGAGACTACCATGCCACTGAATCACTTGGCTGGTCATACAGCTGGTCCACATGCCGGTCAATGCACAGATTACATGACTGATCATGAACTGATCACGTGACTGATCATGCACTGATCATGTGGTTATCATGCAGTACTGCACGTGGATGATCAAGCAATGATCATGTAGCTACCATGTACCTGTCACGTGACTGATCATATACCCCTCAGGTGAAATGATCATGCACTGATCACGTGCCTTATCATGCACTGTTCACGTGGCTGATCATACACTGATCACCTGCCTCGTCATTAAACACATCACGTGACTAATCATGAACTGATCACCGTAGCTATCATGAACTGATCACCTGGCTGATCATGCACTGATCACGTGGCTATCATGCAATGATCACGTGGCTATCATGAACTGATCACGTGGGCTGATCATTGGCACTGATACCGTGACTGAGCATGGAACTGATCACATGACTATCATGTAGTGATCACGTGACTTAATGGCGCTGATCATGTGACTGATCATGTGCTGGTCATGTTTGACTATCATAAACTGATCATGTGCCTCTGGAGGCAATAACAAAGGAGCTGAGTAGGGCACGAATCATACAGTCAGCAGGCAATAATCATGGAACACAGCTGTGAGGAATCATGCTGCTCAGCTGGCAATAATCAAGCAGCTGAGCAGGTAGGAATTAGGCAGCACAGATGGCAATTGGTCAAGCAGGTGAGAGGCAGGCCATCGTGCAGCTCACCTGGCAATTGTCAAGCAGATGAGCAAGACAGTAATCACGCAGCTCAGCAGGCCCTGATCACGTGACTGAGCATGCACTGTTCACGTGGCTGATCACTCACCTATCACGTTAATGATCATGCACTGATCACGTGGCTATCATGCACTGATGATGTGGCTGATCATGCACTGATCATGTGACTGATCATGCACTGATCACGTAGGTATCTTGCACTGATCACTTGGCTGATCATACACGCATCACTGGACTGATCCTGCACTGATAACGGCGCTATCATGCATTGATTACATGACTCGACATGCACTGATCACGTGGATGATCATACACTGATCACGCTGACTGATCATGCACTTATCACGTTACTGACCATGCACTGATCACGTGACTGAATATGCACTGATCAGTTGGCTATCATGCACTGATTACTTGGCTGATCATCAATGATCACGTCACTGCTAATGCACTGATCATCTGGCCTATCAAGCACTCATTACCTGGCTATCGTGCACTGATCACATGGTTGATCATATCACTGATCACGCAGACTGATCATGCACTGATCACGTCTATTCATTGCACTGATCACATGACTGCCCGTGCATTGATCACGTGGATGAAACATACACTGATCATGTGACAGATCATGCAGTGATCACGTGGCTATCATGCACTGATCAAGTGGCTGATCATACTCTCCTCCCGAAACTGATCATGCACTGATCACGTGACTGATCATGCATGATCACGTGGCTGATCATGCACTGATCTCCGAGACGATCATGCACTGATCACTTGGCTGGTCATACACTGATCACATGCCGGGTCCAGCACAGATTACATGACTGATCATGAACTGATCACGTGACTGATCATGCTCTGATCACGTGGCTATCATGCATTGCTTCACGAGGCTGATCATGTAACTGATCACGTAAATGATCATGCACTGATCACGTGACTGATCATGCACTGATCACGTAAATGATCATGCACTGATCAGGTGACTGATCAAGCACTAATCACGTGGATATCATGCACTGCTTACTTGGCTGATCATACAATGTCACATAGCTACCATGCACTGTCACGTGACTGATCATGCACTGATCGCTTAGATGGTCATACACTGATCACGTGCGTGGTCATGCACAGATTGCAGGACTGATCAGGTTCTCTGATCACGTGACTGATCATGCACTGATGACGTGGCTATCATGCACTACTCACGTGGTGATCATGCAATGATCCATGTAGCTACCATGGTACCGGTCACGTGACTGATCATACACCCATCAGGTGACGATCATGCACTGTTCACGTGGCTGATCATACACTGATCACCTGCCCTGGTCATGCACAGATATGACTAATCATGAACTGATCACGTAGCTATCATGCACTGATAACGTGCTATCATGCAATGACACGTGCCTATCATGCACTGATCACTGTGGCTGAATCAATGCACTGATACCTTGACTGAGCATGGACTGATCACATGACTATCAATGTAGTGATCACGTGACTAATGGCGCTGATCATGTGACAGATAATGCGCTGACATGTTTGCTATCATGACACTGATCATGTGCCTCTGGAGGCAATAAACAAACAGCTGAGTAGAGCATGAATCACAGTCAGCAGGCAATAATCAATGGAACTCAGCGTGAAGGAATCAAGTGGCTGCTCAGCCTGGCAATAATCAAGCAGCTGTGCAGGCAGGAAGTATGCAGCAAGCTGGCAATTGTCCAGCAGCTGAGCAGACAGTAATTACGGCAGCTCAGCATGCCCCCTGATTCACGTGACAGAAGCGATGGCACTGTTCACGTGGCTGATCATACACTGATCACGGTGATTGATCATGCACTGATCACATGGATATCATGTCACTGATCACGTGGCTGATCATACACTGTTCACGTGTCTGACCATGCACTGAATACGTGGCTGAACATGCACTGTTCACGTGGATGATCAACACACCTGTCACGTGACTGATCATGCACTGAATCATTTGACACTCATAGCACTGATCACGTGGCTGATCATACTCTGGTAACGTAACTGATCATGCACTGATCACGTGGCATGCACTGATCATTCACTGTTCACGTGGCTGATCAGACACCTGTCACGTGACTTATCATGCACTGATCACGTGGCACTCATGCACTGATCACGTGGCTGATCATACTCTGGTCACGTAACTGATCATGCACTGATCACGTGGCTATCAAGCACTGATCACGTGGCTGAACATGCACTGTCACGTGGCTGATCACACACCTGTCACGTGACTGATCATGCACTGATCACGTGGCACTCATGCACTGATCACGTGGCTGATCATACTCTGGTCACGTAACTGATCATGCACACATCACGTGGCTATCATGCCCTGCTCACGTGGCTGGTCATGCAATGATCACGTAGCTACTATATACTGGTCACGTGACTGATCATGCACGGATCTCGTAAATGATCATGCACTGGTCACCTGGCTTTTCATGCATTGATGATGTGACTGATCATGTACTGATCATCTTTGGTGTCATACACTGATCATGTGCCTCTGGAGGCCATGAACAAAGAGCTGAGTAGGCAGGAATCAGTCAGCAGGCAATAATCATGGAACTCAGCTCTGAGAAATCATGCTGCTCAGCTGGCAATAATCAAGTAGATGAGCAGGCAGGAATTACGCAGCACAGGTGGCAATTGTCAAGGAGATGACAGGCAGGAATCGTGCAGCTCAGCTGGCAATTTTCAAGCAGATGAGTAGACAGTAATCACGCAGCTCAGCAGGCCCAGTTCACGTGACTGATCATGCACTGATCACGTGGCTCTCATGCACTGATCACGTGATTGCCCATGCACTGATCACGTAATTGTATGCACTGATCACGTGGCTATTCATGCACTGATGACGTGGTGACATGCACTGATCATGTGACTGATCATGCACTGATCACGTAACTATCTTGCACTCATCACTTGGCTGATCATACACTCATCACGGGGCTGATCGTGCACTGATCACGGCGCTATCATAGCATTGATTTCATGACTCCACATGCATGATCACGTGGATGAATCATACACTATCACGTTGATGATCATGCACTGATCACGTGACTGATCATGCACTGATCACGTGACTGACCATGCACTGATCAGACGGCTATCATGCACTGATTACTTGGCTGATCATACACTGATACGTGACTGATAATGCACTGATCATCTGGCTATCATGCACTCATTACCTGGCTATCGTGCACTGATAAAGTGGTTGATCATACACTGATCACGAGACTGATCATTGCACTGATCACGTCTGTATCATGCACTGATCACATGGACTGCCCATGCAGCTTATCACGTGGATGATCAATACACTGATTATGGTACAGATCATGCAGTGATCACTTGGCTATCATGGCACTGATCAGTGGGATATACTCCTGCATTTGGCCGAAACTGATCATGCACTGATCACGTGGCTATCATGCATCTCACGTGACTGATCATGCAATGATCACGTAGCTACCATGTACTGGTCACGAGAGTGATCGTGCACTGAACACGTAATTGATCATGCACTGATCAGGTGACTTATAATGCACTGTTCACGTGACTGATCATGCACTGATCACGTGACTGATCATGCACTGATCACGTGGCTATCATGCACTACTCACGTGGCTGATCATGCAATGATCATGTAGCTACCATGTACCGTCACGTGACTCATCATACACCCATCAGGTGACGGATCATGCACTAATCACGTGGCTATCATGCACTGTTCACCTGGCTGATCATACACTGATCACCTGCTGGTCAGGCACAGATCACGTGACTCATCATGAAACTGATCACGTAGCTATCATGCAATGATTACGTGGCTATCATACACTGATCACGTGGCTGATCATGCACTGATACCGTGACTGAGCATGGACTGACCACATGACTGTCATGTAGTGATCACGTGACTTAATGGCGCTGATCATGTGACTGATCATGCGCTGATCATGTTTGCTATCATACACTGATCTTGTGCCTCTGGAGGCAATAAACAAAGAGCTGAGTAGGCACGAATCAAACAGTCAGCAGGCAATAATCTTGGAACACAGCTGTGAGGAATCATGCTGCTCAGCTGGCAATAATCAAGCAGCTGAGCAGGTAGGAATTAGGCAGCACAGCTGGCAATTGTCAAGCAGATGAGAGGCAGGAATCGTGCAGCTCAGCTGGCAATTGTCAAGCAGATGAGCCGACAGTAATCACGCAGCTCAGCAGGGCCTGATCACGTGACTGAGCATGCACTGTTCACGTGGCTGATCATACACTGATCTCGTGATTGATCATGCACTGATCACCTGGGTATCATGCACTATTCACGTGGCTGATCATACACTGTTCTCGTGTCTGACCATGCACTGCTCACGTGCTGATCATACACTGCTCACGTAACTGATCTTGCAATGATCACGTGGCTATCATGCACTGATCACTTGGCTGAACATGCACTTTTCACGTGGCTGATCACACACCTGTCACGTGGCTGATCATGCAATGATCATGTAGCTACCATGTACTGGTCATGTGACTGATCATGCACTGATCACGTAATTGATCCTGCACTGATCAAGTGGCTCATCATGCACTGATCACGTGACTGTTCATGCACTGATCACGTGACTGATCATGCACTGATCACGTGGCTATCATGCACTACTCACGTGGCTGATCATGCAATGATCATGTAGCTACCATGTACCGGTCACGTGACTCATCATACACCCATCAGGTGACGGATCATGCACTAAATCACGTGGCTATCATGCACTGTTCACCTGGCTGATCATACACTGATCACCTGCTGGTCAGCACAGATCACGTGACTCATCATGAACTGATCACGTAGCTATCATGCAATGATTACGTGGCTATCATACACTGATCACGTGGCTGATCATGCACTGATACCGTGACTGAGCATGGACTGACCACATGACTGTCATGTAGTGATCACGTGACTTAATGGCGCTGATCATGTGACTGATCATGCGCTGATCATGTTTGCTATCATACACTGATCTTGTGCCTCTGGAGGCAATAAACAAAGAGCTGAGTAGGCACGAATCAAACAGTCAGCAGGCAATAATCATGGAACACAGCTGTGAGGAATCATGCTGCTCAGCTGGCAATAATCAAGCAGCTGAGCAGGTAGGAATTAGGCAGCACAGCTGGCAATTGTCAAGCAGATGAGAGGCAGGAATCGTGCAGCTCAGCTGGCAATTGTCAAGCAGATGAGCAGACAGTAATCACCCAGCTCAGCAGGCCCTGATCACATGACTGAGCATGCACTGTTCACGTGGCTGATCATACACTGATCACGTAACTGATCTTGCAATGATCACGTGGCTATCATGCACTGATCACTTGGCTGAAATGCACTTTTCACGTGGCTGATCACACACCTGTCACGTGGCTGATCATGCAATGATCATGTAGCTACCATGTACTGGTCATGTGACTGATCATGCACTGATCACGTAATTGATCCTGCACTGATCAAGTGGCTCATCATGCACTGATCACGTGACTGTTCATGCACTGATCACTTGACTGATCATGCACTGATCACGTGGCTATAATGAAACTGATCACGTGACGGATCATACACTGTCAACGTGCCTGGTCATGCACAGATCACGTGACTAATCATGAACTGATCACGTGGGTATAATTCACTGATCACGTGAATATCATGCACTGATTTCGTGCCTGTCATACACAGATCACGTGACTAATCATGAATTGATCACGCAGGTATCATGCACTGATCACGTTGCTGATCATACACTGTTCACGTGTCTGATCATGCACTCATCACGTGGCTGATCATACACTGCTCATGTAGTTGATCATGCACTGGTCACGTGTCTATCATGCAGTGCTCATGTGGCTGATCCTGCAATGATCACGTACTAACATGTACTGGTCACGTGACTGATCATGCAATGGTAACGTAATTGATCATGCACTGATCACGTGGCTATCATGCAATGCTAACGTGGCTGATCATACAATGATCACGTGCCTGGTCATTCACAGATTACATGACTGATCATGAAGTGATCACGTGGCTATCATGCACTGATCACGTGGCTATCATGCACTGATCACGTAGCTATCATGCACTGATCACGTGGCTGATTACACACGTATCACGTGACTAATCATGCACTGATCACATGTCTATCATGCACTGATCACGTGGCTGATCATGCAATGATCACGTAGCTACCATGTACTGGTTACGTGACTGATCATGCACTGATCACGTAACTGATCATGCTCTGATCACGTGGCTGATCATGCACTGATCACGTGGCTATCATACACTGCTCACGTGGCTGATCATGCAATGATCACGCAGCTACGATGTACTAGTCACATGACTGATCATGCACTGATCATGTAATTGATCATGCACTGATCACCTGGCTTTTCATGCATTGATCATGTGACTGATCATGTGCTGATCATGTTTGGTGTCATACACTGATCATGTGCCTCTGGAGGCAATAAACAAAGAGCTGAGTAGGCAGGAATCAGTGAGCAGGCAATAATCATGGAACTCAGCTCTGAGAAATCATGCTGCACAGCTGGCAATAATCACGTAGATGAGCAGGCAGGAATTACGCAGCACAGGTGGCAATTGTCAAGGAGATGACAGGCAGGAATCGTGCAGTTCAGCTGGCAATTGTCAAGCAGATGAGCAGACAGTAATCACGCAGCTCAGCAGGGCCTGATCACGTGACTGAGCATGCACTGTTCACGTGGCTGATCACACACCTATCACGTGAATGATCATGCAATGATCACGAGGCTCTCATGCACTCATCACGTGATTGTGCATGCACTGATCATGTAATTGTATGCACTGATCACGTGGCTATCATGCATTGATGACGTGGCTGATCATGCACTGATCATGTGACTGATCATGCACTGATCACGTAACTACCTTGCACTGATCACTTGGCTGATCATACACTTAGTACGGGACTGATCATGCACTGATCACGCGCTATCATTCATTGATTACATGACTCCACATGCACTGATCACGTGGATGATCATACACTAATCACGTGACTGATCATGCACTGATCACGTGACTGACCATGCACTGATCACGTGACTGATCATGCACTGATGAGTTGGCTATCATGCACTGATTACTTGGCTGATCATACACTGATTACGTGACTGATAATGCACTGATCATCTGGCTATCATGCACTCATTACCTGGCTATCGTGCACTAATCACGTGGTTGATCATACACTGATCACGAGACTGATCATGCACTGATCACGTCTGTATCATGCACTGATCACATGACTGCCCATGCACTGATCACGTGGCTATCATGCACTGATCAAGTGGCTGATGATACTCTGCTTCCGAAACTGATCATGCACTGATCACGAGGCTCTCTTGCACTGATCACGTGACTGATCATGCACTGATCAGTTGGCTATCATGCACTGATAACTTGGCTGGTCATACACTGATCACGTGCCTGGTCATGCACAGATTACGTGACTGATCATGCACTGATCACGTGACTGCTCATGCACTGATCATGTGGCTATCATGCACTACTCACGTGGCTGGTCATGCAATGATCATGTAGCTACCATGTACT